>NW_022989830.1:0-85702 GCF_902827175.1 Gymnodraco acuticeps | reverse complement strand
TTCGACCACAGCTGGTTGACCTCGTGTGGACACTCACCTTTTTCACCGCCTCGACGGCGGTTCCAGACGCCACTCACGTTTTCATCGGCGCCTGGGTGGCGCACTCCTGGACCCTGTCTCGCCTCGACGGTTTCGGACGTCGCCCATGCTCCATCGGCCCGTGGGTGGCATGCTCTGGACCGGGACCCTGTCTGGCCTCTCATCTGTCCACGGCTCCTGCCTCCCGGGGATACCTCAAGGCTTGCCAAGGATTTCGTGCCCGCCGCCGCTGCGCGTCTGCCTGTGGCCGGGTTGCTCTCCTTCCTCCTGTATTGTTGTTGTTAGCATCTGGGGCTAGCTAGCTGCGCTAACGGATATAAGGAGCTGTTTAAATGAAAACAGAGGAGCGATATTTCGCCGACAACTGCGCCGAGCACTTGACTTTATGCAGGAAGCCAGACAGTGGGACATTGTACGAAAAGTCAGCACACTCAGCACGGATAGTGCGCAACATGATTGCAGCGTCCAGGCAGCTCCCGTTCGAGCATATGCCTTGAGTTGCACATAGCTCCAACGAACACACACACACACACACACACACACACACACACACACACACACACACACAAAAAAGTCACGCAAAATATCTAAAAGAATCAACATTAGTTCTAAAAAAAGACATAAAACGACCACAAAGAGATACAACATGTAAAAGAATGAAGCAAAATGGCCAGAAATCAACATAACTGTGTTTAGATATATATTTAAGAAGTATGACATAAGACAAACATACTTTTTGAATTTGCTGAGGGTGACAAATAAATATAGTCAAAAATAAGACACAAAATATAAAAAAAGTCACAACATTTCTAAAAGATGTACCAAATGTCCATAAAATGATACAAAATAGCTACAAAAATTCCCCAAATGTCAGAAAAAAATGTCAAATGTCAAAAAAAGTCACACAAAATATCTAAAATAATCAACATTAGGTCTAAAAACGAAAAAGAGATACAACATGTCCACAAATCAACATAACTGATATATATTTAAGAAGTACAATTTAAGACAAGCTTGCTTTTTGAATTAGCTGAGGGCCAATTCAAAATGTGGTCTACGGTTTTGAGGTTTTCTGAAACGTTTCTTGAGAGCGAGAGCGAGAACCACATTAAACAACATCCTGCTTCTCAGTCATGAAGGTAGATATGGTGCAAAATGCAAGAGCTTGTAAAACCTGATGTGAGTACTTGCAGAACAAAAATCTGAGCTTGTGTGCGTAACTGTGAACCAAATCTGAAGTCACACAAGAAAAAACATTTGTTGTTGCTTGTAGAAAAAAAACGAACTTAGTGATGAAATGTTCACTTGCAGAAAAATATATATTTTAAAATATATTTTCCATTACAACTGCAACTTGGTTATTACAACCTCTCAAATCAGTCATTACAACTTCACGAATCTGCGGCCTTGACTTCTGCTACACTTCTTGTGATCAATGTGTCGCTAAAGTAATTTTCACCTGTAGATGTGGGGGGAGGAACATGGGGGGGGGGGGGGTTGGAGCGAAGGCGCAAGCTCGGTTCACACAGCCATGCCACGTCGAACCGGATGACTGCGGGCCCCGCTTGTTGCCCCTTTCATATGAAGGTAGATATGGTGAGCCTGATGTGAGCACTTGCAGAAAACAAAATCTGAGCTTGTGTGCATACATTTACACTTGTATAAAAATATCTACGTATCTGTGAACCAAATTTGAAGTCACAGAAGATAAAAAAAAAAGTTTTGTAGCTTGTAGAAAAAAAAGAACTTAGTGATGAAATGTTCAGACATTGTGATGCCAAACAGCGTCAATTCATACTGAAAAACATTGGGGATATTGATCAGCTGCTTGTGTGACAGTCGACAGTGAATACTTTACAGCGGCCGCTGCTGTGAGTTAATAAACTCCAGTGGACGAGCAGCACTGCAGTGGTCGGTAAATGCCGCAGAAACACATTAATAAACAATGAACCACGGCACTCTGGAGAAAAGTATAAGGTTGGAGAAGTAGTTATTTAATTTAATCTGGCTTCGTGTGATTAAAAGCAACACGATCATCGACCCGACGCCGTCCCCCATTGTTGTTGTTGTGAGCGAAGCACGGAGCTAGAACGGGAGCTGCGTTGGTGTGAAAGGGGCAACAGTAGTCACTTGTGTGTGACTGACCCGAGCTTGCACCTCCTCGTTCTGATAGCTCTGCCCCTTCGCTTCGAGGCCCCGCCGACTACTCTTCTGCCGGTGGTCCTGCCAACCCTATGTCGTGTGCCGTTGGAGGTTCCGCTGGGGGTCCTGCCAGCTCCATGTCCTGCCCCGTTGGGGGTCCCGCCGACAACTCTTCCACTGGGGGTCCTGCCAACTCCATGTCCTGTCCCGTTGGGGGTCCCGCCGACTACTCTTCTGCCGGGGGTCCTGCCAACCCTATGTCCTGTGCCGTTGGAGGTCCCACCGACAACTCTTCTGCCGGGGGTCCTGCCAACTCCATGTTACATTACATTACATTACATTGCATTTAGCTGACGGTTTTATCCAAAGCGACTTACAATAAGTACATTCGACCAGGAAGACACAACCTTGAAGAAAACAGAATCATAAAGTACATCAGGTTTCATAAAGCCAAACATTTCAAGTGCTACTCAACTGGCTTTAGATAAGCCAGTCCTTTCTTAGTATACAAGTGCTTTGTTAATAATTCTATCGCTCGAGGTGGAGTCGAAAGAGATCAGTTTTCAGTCTGCGCCGGAAGGTGTGTAAGCTTTCTGCTGTCCTGATGTCAATGGGGAGCTCATTCCACCATTTTGGAGCCAGGATAGCAAACCCACGTGTTTTCGCCGATGGGAACTTGGGTCCCCCTCGCAGCGAGGGTGCATCGAGTCGTTTGGCTGATGCAGAGCGTAGTGCACGCGCTGGGGTGTACGGTTTAACCATGTCCTGGATGTACGAGGGGCCAGATCCATTCGCAGCATGGTAAGCAAGTACCAGTGTCTTGAAGTGGATTCTAGCAGTTACCGGAAGCCAGTGGAGGGAGCGGAGGAGCGGAGTGGTGTGGGAGAATTTAGGAAGGTTGAAGACCAGGCGAGCAGTTGCATTCTGGATGAGCTGCAGAGGTCGGATGACACATGCAGGTAGACCAGCCAGGAGGGAGTTGCAGTAGTCTAGGCGTGAGATGACGAGAGCCTGGACCAGAACCTGCGTCGCTTTCTGTGTCAGCTGGGGACGTATCTTCCTGATGTTGTAAAGCGTGTATCTGCAGCAACGGGTTGTAGCAGCGATGTTTGCAGTGAAGGACAGGTTGTTATCTAGGGTCACACCCAGATTCCTTGCAGTCTGAGTCGGGGAAACAACTGAGGTGCCGATGTTGATTGTCAGGGTCAAGAGTGGGACAATCTTTTCCCGGGAGGAAGAGCAGCTCAGTCTTGTCAAGGTTGAGCTTGAGGTGATGAGCAGACATCCACTGAGAGATGTCAGCTAGACAAGCAGAGATGCGTGCGACGACCTGGGTCTCTGAGCGGGGAAAGGACAGAATTAATTGGGTGTCGTCAGCGTAGCAGTGGTAAGAAAGACCATGCGGGCTAATGACTGATCCGAGCGAGTTTGTGTACAGGGAGAAGAGGAGGGGACCAAGAACAGAGCCCTGAGGGACCCCTGTAGTTAATTGACAAAGGTCGGACTCAGACCCTCTCCAAGTCACCCTGTAGGTACGGTCTTTCAGGTATGAGGTGAGGAGGGAAAGTGCAGAGCCTGAAACTCCAAGTTCTTGGAGAGTGCGGAGGAGGATCTGATGATTCACCGTGTCGAATGCAGCAGACAGGTCCAACAGGATGATGACAGAGGAGAGGGATGCTGCTTTGGCAGTGTGCAGTTCCTCAGTGACAGCAATGAGAGCAGTTTCTGCGGAGTGACCTGCCTTGAAACCAGACTGGTGCGGATCCAGAAGGTTGTTCTGATGGAGATAGCAGGAGAGTTGTCTAAAGACAGCGCGTTCAAGTGATTTAGACAGGAACGGGAGGAGAGAGACAGGCCTGTAGTTTATAACATCAGACGGGTTGAGAGTGGGTTTCTTTAGGAGAGGGTTTACTCTTGCCTCCTTGAGACTGTTTGGAAAGTGACCAGAAGTTAGAGAAGTGTCGATGAAATGGGTGAGAAACGGTAGAATATCAGGAGCGATAGTCTGAAGGAGGTTTGAAGGGATAGGGTCCAGAGGACAGGTGGTAGGGCGGGCAGAGGTAATGAGGGTAAGAACCTCACTTGGAGAGAGAGGGGAAAAGGAGGTTAGTGTGTTGGTGGAAGGAAGGTCTGGTGACCCAGCGGTGAGTAAAGGTGAGTCAGAAAAAGAAGAGTGAATATCATCAACCTTTTTTTCAAAGTGGGTAACAAAGTCGCTTGACAGAAGGGAGGAGGGGGGAGGGGCTTTTGGAGGGTCCAGGAGGGAGGAGAAGATGGAAAATAGTTTTTTGGGATTGGAATACGAAGATTGGATCTTATCTTGAAAGAAAGTGCTTTTTGCCTGAGAGATCGAAGCAGAGAAAGAGGAGAGGAGAGCCTGATAGGTTAGGAGGTCGTCACGGTGTGCGGATTTCCACCGTTTCCGCTCTGCTGCCCTAAGGACGGTTCTATTAGCACGCAGTGCATCATTTAGCCAGGGAGCCGGAGGGGACTGACGAGCCTGCCGAGATGTGAGAGGACAGAGAGAGTCCAGAGAGGATGAAAGAGTAGAGAGGAGAGTTTCTGCAGCAGAGTTTGGAGGCAGGAGTTGGAACGAGTCAGAGGAAGGGAGGGCTGAGAGCACCGATGAGGCAAAGGTAGAAGGGGAGAGGGAACGAAGGTTACGGCGGACACGTGCAGGATGAGAAGAGATTAGTTTGTTATGTTTGGAAAGGGGTAGAGAGAATGAAATGAAGAAGTGATCGGATGTGTGGAGCGGGTTTACAGAGAGGTTAGAAGTAGTGCAGTTCCTTGAGAATATGAGATCAAGGACATTGCCAGCTTTATGAGTCGGTGGGGACGGAGACAGTGAGAAAGCAAAGGCGGTTAACAGGGATGTTAGTTCGTCTATCTTCCCTGTCTGGAGGTTGAAGTCTCCAAAAAGTACAGCGGGAGGGCCAGTTTCAGGGATGTGTGAGAGGAGATTATCTAATTCCTCCAAGAAGTCCCCCAAGGCGCCTGGTGGACGGTAGAGAACAACAATGGTTAACTGTATAGGATGGGTTACTGTGACGGCAATGAATTCAAAGGTGGAAGGAGTAAAGTTAGGTAGCTTGAAGAGGGAAAAGCTCCATTTGGGAGAGAGCAGGAGACCAGTGCCACCTCCTCTGCCAGTGGGTCTGGGTGTATGGGAGAAGGAATATGCTGTGGAGAGAGCTGCTGGGGTGGATGTGTTGGATGGAGTAATCCAGGTCTCAGTGAGAGCAAGGAAATCCAGAGACTGCAGGGAGGCGTAGCCAGAGATGAAGTCAGCCTTAGGAACAGCTGACTGGCAGTTCCACAGGCCACCTGAAACTAGATGTTGGATCTCAGTGGAGCATGTGGGATAGACGAGAGCAGGCCGGTTATAGCGATTAGGAGATACACGGGGCCAGTGATAATTGCGAGAAGACACATGAACAGGAATGGAGAAAATACACATGATTATAGCATGAGGGGCTAAACAACAAAAGAAAAGAAAATAGGACACCAGCGGTAATTAGCTCAATCAGAGTAGGATTTGCCTCCTCTTTGCCTCCCTCGTGACTCCCGCAGGACTCCAATGTCTTTGTCAGTCTTACTCCCGCAGGACTCCAATGTCTTTGTCAGTCTTCGGCTGTCTGACGCTGAAGCTGACGCTCCAGGAAAGAGCTACCTAAAATTGACGCCTGATTGCTGAGTTCTCACAGCTGATGGGCGACAGCAGACTGGCCCTGCCTATATTGTAATGCAGGCTTGAGTGCCCACTGCGACCTGTGTAACAGGTTCACTTGAGCAGATCTGAGATTTAAAATCTCTCAAAAGCGCCGTTTTGGCTACAATAACTACAGAACAATTATACAGAGTAGAATAAATGAAACAGAGAAGTCTAATTAACCAAGAATATAACTTACAGTGGTTGCTGCGTCAATAGGTATTGTCGTCACCCGGTCTAGAAGCACACCCGTCCTCCTGACCCCCTCCACCCACCCTGGTGGCCCTAGTTTTGTGCACTCAAGGGCAGGGCACTGGCAAGGATGAATGACTGAACCACTCGCAACACCCTGACCTGCCGCTGGTCCTCCACCTTTCCTCACATTGAGACAAAGGCAGTAGAGATGAAAGGTTTAAAACACTCATCAGGCCCTTTGTTAACAGTGGCCCGTCCACTATGACACACTGCTGTAACCAATCCCACCCCTTTTGGGTGCTTGCCATCTGCTGTCTGCTTTCTCTTCCAAGCTGCACAGTCTGCTATGAAACAACCAGGGTCATGACAACAACAAAAAAGACGTTTCTAGCTTGGGATCTGACACTGGAAAACTGGCACAGGGGTCGTATGGGTCAGGAGCTCTATGATAAGCTGAGGAGGATCACATTATGAAAAAATAACGCTTTTGTGTATAAGTGCAAACTCATCTGCTAGAGTGGCAGCCTGCTGAAGGGTAGATACTTTTTGCTCATTCAAATAGACTACAGTATGCTCGGGTACACAGTTTTTAAACTCCTCCAATATCATCAGCTCACACACTGAGGTAATATCATCAGCTTTACAAGCTCTACACCACCTGTCAAAGAGGATTTTCTTCTCCCTCGCGAAGTTCACATACGTCTGGCCAGAAGTTTTCTTCAGGCCGCGGGAACGCTGCCTGTAGGCCTCAGGCACAAGCTCACATGCCCTGAGAATAGCACCTTTCACATTGTCATACACCAAACTATCCTCGACAGAAAGAGAAGAGCAGGCCTCCTGAGCGTTGTCGACTAGCTTGCACTGTACAAGAATAGCCCACACATCTTCTGGCCAGCGCAGAGCAGCAGCAATGCGCAAGCGCTCAAATGCACCATAGTAGGTCTCCACTTCTGACTCACGAAACACTGGGATCAAAGAAATGTGTCTACTCACGTCAAAGGAGGCAGCAGGACCAGAAGGTGTAACGGCAGAATCACCCACCACAGCTGCTTGGAGCTCTAGCTGATGCATCTGGACAGCAGTGTCTGCCTCCAACTTCCTGATCTCCAGCTCCCTCCTGAGCTGAAAATCCCTATGACGCTCCTCCTTCTCCCACTGTAGACGAGCTACACACACTTTCATTCTGGCATCTAACCTAGAGCCTGTAGGAGAGGACTGGGCAGAAACGGGGTCAAAGTGAGGCATGGTAAAGGGTTTTGCCTGTGCACTAGCACCAACGTGGCCTCCACTAGGAGATACTGCTGCAACAGCCCTGGCCGCCATGCCAGGAGACTCCACTGAATCAGGCAGACTCAAAACCCCCTGTTCAACTAGCCCATTTACCAAAGTAGCCTTGAGATCACTTTTAGCAAGAGCAGTGGATTTTAAATGCTGTGACACAACAACCTACCACTAATGCCTCACAAACATTGACGTCAGTCTTCCAAATAACGAGCTTCCCCAGATCCTGCCTACCACAACATACCTAACTATCTTCAGGAGCATGCCGGGCTCGAGGCGACTTTAAAGGCAAACATCAGCGGCCGAAACCCTGAATCGCCTGCCCCCAACAGGGACAAAATCCCCACCCAGGATTACCCCGAAAATAAAAAAGGCAAAATAATAAATGAGTGCCTGAAGGAAGGACTGATTCAGTCCAGCTAGACACTCTCCTCTCTAAACTGAGGAAGCTGTTCAACAGTAGAGACTTCAGCCAATGCTACACTTATATACACTACTGCTCACTACTAAAGACAACAACAACCCAACAAACAATCAAATACTCACTCCTTGTCTCAAAGATCCCGGACGATACTCCATTTGCTAAGTTCCCTACTGGGCTAGGGGAACCAAAGGGAAGTAACAAAATATAAAATGACCAGGCGAGAGAAAAAGGAGAGGAAGTTGATCTGTGAAGCCACAAGATGGAAAAAAGGGCTCACTAGCCAACTTGCAAAGTAAACTATACACTAGGACACAAATATACACTGGAGCACATCTCCTAATAATGAACGAAACACAGGTCTCACACAGAGACTGTTGAAGAAAATGGAACAATGTATTTTATTATATAAAGCTTAAATATGCTAAAAACTGTGTTAAAACTCTGAATGCCATAGCCATGTATCCAACCCGGATACACCCAGCATGGTAAATCGTCACATGTTCACGTCTTGCCGTGATACCGGGTTGCATGTATCGTATAGTTTAATGCTTTAGCAATATAAACAGGATGTATAACAACAATTCTTAAAAACCTATAGTACGCACTTCCTCTTTCGAGGAGATGCATTTTCTACGCACTTCCTCTTTCGAGGAGATGCATTTTCTACGCACTTCCTCTTTAGAGGAGATTAACTTTCTACGCACTTCCCCTTTCGAGGAGAACATCTGTTATATATTTGAAGTGAACAGTTAACCACAGCAACGAAGAAGGACACCTCTAAACGCACCAGCTCGCACGCAAAGCATGGGACAAACCACGAAAGAAGAGGATAAAAGAAGACTGAAGAACATCGGAGAGCAGTTCCTCTTTGAACCCAGTTCGAACTTGAGCTCTCCTGCTTTAGCAAGCTACGGAATACGATCGTATTACTTACTCGTATTGAGGCAAAGATCTCGGATATAATATGTATCTGGAAGTGCTCTAGTGGTCATGTAAGAAACAACATGCTCCCGGCCCATTGATTGCAAATGCTCCGGAGAGACGTTTTATTCACAAATAACTCTCTCTGGAAAATCCTAAATTGTAGAATAGTTTGGCCATTAAAATGCTTTTTGATTCGATTTCTGGCGAGAAGTGTATATTGTACTCTTAGAATCCACGTCCAGTGGATGTGTAGGATCTATAGTTTGATAGATATTACGAAGAGGATTTGAGGTCTCGCCAGGATAACGTGTATATGCGGCTTCCATGTAAAGTTAGCGTGGGTGAAAACAGTTTTTCCGGTCTCAAAGTTTTCATAATAAAACCAGATATGTTCCACTCACTGTCAAATGACTACACAGTGATATCTGCATTACTCATCCACTAAAAAACATCCGTTTATCCTTGTTAATTACACAATATTGATTGTTTTCAATTGTGTACAATGCTTTTGTGTTTTTAACCTTCGATTCAGAGAAACAAATAGTTTTTTCGGAGTTTAGACACTACAGTTTCCGAAGACACTACACTACCCAGAATCCCCAGCTATCGTTTGGGACTATAACATCCGCCTTGCTTTACAAACCCCGTGATTAGTCATCAAGCCATGTGATTGGATGTTGGAGTGGCAGTGCGACAAGGAACTATACATGATGGCTATTGTGTGTTTCGCAACAAGTTCTATGGCACGTCTCTTTATAAGACGTTTTTATATTTCCCACAATTAGAAGTTGCCAGTATTAAACTGTGTACACCCTGGAGGTTTAGGGGATAGGAAACACAGTGGTGTTATCAAATTTAAAACTAAAAAAATTAATAAATGGGTGAATTAATATACCCACATGACACCTAAGGTCAGAAGAGCTTTATTTAACAGCTGGTCTTATGTCTGTGACCCCTCCTGTTGTTCATTGATAAGCCTGAAACATGCACTTGTAAAGGTTCAGATACACATTTTGCAAATATGTCAGTAGCCATCGATCATCTTAAGATATGATAAGATAAGATACTTTATTGATCCCAAGTTGGGAAATGTTTTTGTTACAGCAGCATACTACTTTGTTCTACTCCCCTACAATTCAGAGGTTAACCTGGTATTTTTACTCCACTACATGTATTTTAGATCAGACTTTAGTTTCACCTGAGTCAAATTCAGGGAAGGTGATTGTCAAGTGCCAAAATAAACTATGCAATATATTGGACGTTAAGTACTTTGTCAGACTTCATATTTATCTGTGGATAACCCCAACGTTTTGTTCTTATTCAAAAGAAGACCTTAACTTAAAGTATTCTTTAATGTTTAAATAAAGCCTTATTAGTTGGTCTGTTTTGCACGTCCTCCTGTTAATGTCTTTGGACGTCCTGCACTAAACTGTTTTATTGTAGAGATCACTACAGTATCTTCTTGATATTTTCTATTCTATATTTCCTTCTACTTTCCCCCAATTGTGTATGTAGGCTACTCTTAATATTTGAATGTTTTCATCAAATATAACTTATTCAACAACAACATTCAATAACGTGCTTTAACCACTAGGCGGTGCGGGTTAAAAAACCAGTGGTGTAGTTAATAAAACATAATAATATCAAACATAATATGACTATTAACTTTATTGTGAAATGAAAACAGAACGGTAAAGGAACATACCGTTTCAGTCTCTCGATTTGAAGCTTATGCATTTCACCATGAACCTGTATAGACCTGTAACAGTCAACTGCATGAGGAGTTGGAAAGGTAGTAAATAATATCTTTAAAAACTACAAAAAAGTCCCTTTCTATCAGCTGTGCACCGTTATGGTGTAAAATATAACCTATCTACCAATTGGATACAATATAAAAGTCAGCCGAATTACTGTTGATGATCAGGGCTCTATAAATAAATATCTACGGCAGATATGTAATATTTAATGCAGCCGAACCGTGTATTACAATGCCGTTATGTGATGACCTCCAAAGAGAAAAGCAAGAACACTCGGAATAAAGTATTTTATTTAAAAAAAAATTAATTTATCCGATTTCATATCGCATTAACACCATATCCCGACATGCATTGCGGCTAAAACAATCGATGTTTTAGCCTATAAAAACCTCTGAAAAAAGACAGGTGCCTCTCAGAAGCGAAAGAGAAAAACCTTTGGGAAAAACACAAAAGCATTGTACACAATTTAAACCAATAAATGTTGTATAATTAACAAGGATAAACTGATGTTTTTTAGTTGATGAGTACTGCAGATACTGTTGAATCATTTGATCATTGGTTTTATTATGAAAACGTCGAGACCGGAAATACTGTTTTCAACCCGTAACTTTACATGGAGGTTGCCGCATACCTCAAATCATCTTTGTAATATCTGTCAAACTATAGATCCTACATATCGACTGGACGTGGATTCTAAAAGTACAATATACACTTCTCGCTAGAAATCTAATCAAAAAGCGTTTTAATGGCCGAACTATCCTACAATTTAGGATTTTACAGAGAGGGTTATTTGTGAATAAACGACCATCTGTAACGTTAGCATTCAACGGGAGCACTAGAGGCTGACAACTTTCAAACGTAATTATAGGACGTATTAAGCGCTTGAACAATCGGCATATTTGGTCGTATGAGTTGGAGGACTTGTTGAAAAGCACACACACACAATACACATTTTATTATTGATTGGTGATGGTGATTTTATGATTTTCTTATGGCTGCTTATTCTCCAGGACTTTTTCAAGGCTGCAAACAGAAGGAGATCGTTTTATGTTAGTTTAGTGGTTCTGTCCTGGAGAGATGATCATTTTACAAAATACAGTTACTCAAGTACATCTTCGATCTTCGCAAATCAGTTATGAGTCTTCAAACAAATCACGCTCAATTTAAGGCGGGGCCTCTCATATGACGCACACCTGCACACTTGCTAGCCTGTTCCATTCTTCGTTCTCCAAATGCCAGGAATAATTCTTGCCTCTGAAGCATCTGTGAGTGACGCACACAGCTGGGACGGAGCGTTTGGTGACGTTCAGGATTATAAAGTTGGACAACTGTCTCTGTTGTTGGAAACTCACCTAAAATGTTTTATGGGCTTATTTTAAGCAAAATCTCCTTCTGATATTTCTACGTTAGATAGCTAGCCCTGAACGTCCCAGTCCCAGCTGTGTGCGTCACTCTTTAGTTTCCCCTGGTCCGTTGTGTTTTGAGCTTCTTGCAGATTTTTGTATTTGCAGCATTTTAAAAAGTAAATAATGTCTCAAAAAAGTTTGTTGTTTGGCCTTAAATATTCTTATCTGTTCACACATAAACAGATCTGTTCTATGTCGTAAGGATCTGTTCTATGTCGTGCAGATCTGTTCTATGTCGTGCAGATCTGTTCTATGTCGTAAAGATCTGTTCTATGTCGTAAGGATCTGTTCTATGTCGTAAGGATCTGAGTTCTCAGCATCAAAGCACATGCTCCTGCATACCAGCGCCATATAGACTGCTGCTGCATACCATCTCACAGACACACACCCTCTCACACACACCATCTCACAGACACACACCCTCTCACACACACCATCTCACAGACACACACCAAGGGCGCCGGAAGCGGGGGGGCCAGGGGGCCATTGCCCCCCCCCCACTTTTCAGCCCTGCCCCACATTTTCGCAGCAGCAGATGTACTGTACAAATCCCGTTTCAATAATTCCCCTCTACTCTAAAGTCGCATCTAAAACGCGATCTGATCTAGCTGTGTATATTTTGTTATTTTTTATTGTTATATTCAATCTCACTAGCTACAGGCATGTTTGAAGCTTGTAAAGGGAAGATGACAGCTGGCCTCTCACTCGCCACTCTGCTGTTCCTCAGCGCCGCTCCCCCTCCCTCCGGCTGAAATTATGAATGTAAGGTCATCATAGATAACACGGCAGGGTCCGTTACAGTTTGTTTTTATCTGATTTCAAATAAGCAAAGTCTTGGCTTTCAGAATATTAAACTTTTTTCGGCTAATTCAGATGATAAATAGGCCTACAACTTTGAAGCTTGTAACGGCATAATTACAAGCGGAGAACGGAGTAATTTAACGTCACTGCAGGCATAACAACAGCCGGTGTTTCCCGTGAGTGCAGTAATCCAAACGAAAATATCTTCCCTCCGTAGTGTTTTAATCATTTGCTCCGCTAATAATCAATCAGATCGATCCAGAGAAGAGGACACTTTGAAGGCCTTTTTCTCAAAATGATGACTCTGTAACAGTCATTATATAATGTGACATATTTTGCTTAATATTTGGAGTAGCCTACAAAGACAATCCTGATATCATTAGAGAGCTAGGAATCAAAATGTGTCTTCGGGTCAATGCGACTGATTTCGATGGAGCAGGTCACTTTGCATTAGGTAAAATAAAGCAGGCAGACATAACAGGAAGAATATGTTGGCCTACATTTTAACCCAATCAAATAGGACATTGTTACACCATTCTAATGTATCCATGTAAATTACAACCAATAAAAAAGCTTAGATTTGTTTATTTGTTACGTTGTTTACTTTATTTGTTACGTTGTTCTGTGTGTGTCAGCCGTTAACCTAGAGATAGAAAGAATATATACACTTGCAAACATGTCAGAAGAACCAGCGCAGAAGAAAACTAAATACAGTCAATCTAAACTTACATTTAACAACTGGAAGGTCACATCCCATCTCCGGAGCCTGGACCTTCATCAGCGAAGCCAGGTGAACGACGTCGTCTGCTGCCTCTTTTTTTTTTAAATTCACAAATAGAATTAAGGTTTCACAAATCTCAAACCGTGTTATAAAGAATCTTTAGAGTCTCTGGGATAATCCAGTCCAAATAAATCGGCTATGCAGCGATTTAAGAGGTTCAAACACGGAGGATTGTTAGCTCAGCGCTGTCAATTAAATGTCCCTTAACTTTCCCCTTAACTGCCGAATCGGATGCTCTGAATCGGAAGCCAACTTCAGCGTCGTAAGCAGCAGCTCTGCGGCCGCAGAAACTGTCAAAACCGCCGCCGCCCCCACCGCCGCCGTTGTTGAACCGAAACAGGCTGGTTCCGACTGCATGGAGGTTTGTTGTCGGGACAATGAGGCGGGTAAAGCATACTTGCCAACCTGGAGACCTCAGAAATCGGGAGCATTTCAAAACCACCGGGGGGAGGGGTGCTAGTGGATCGCCGGAGCTGGATTAACATTAACATGCTTATTGTAGTTGTAAGGGCACTGCCTTGCGGCCTGTAGCACCATCCTGTATGGAGCATATGTGAAGGACAGGAGTGAGCAGAGTTGTCAATTATTGTTCTGTTTTCTGTGACTATTTTCCCCACCCTCTCAGACTTTGAGTTGCGCGCGCTGCTAAAGAGACGTGCTACCATGGAAACCAAACAATGGTGTAGCTGTATTAAAGTCCGAGTGGAAACAGTCCTGAGTAAATCTGATTTTGTCAGAAATCGGGAGAAATATGACCCTGGGAGGAAACCGGGAGAGGCCAGTGAAATCGGGAGTCTCCCGCGAAAATCGGGAGGGTTGGCAAGTATGGGGTAAAGCTGTACAGCTAACTATCGGAAAAAATGAGACCGCTAGATTATTTGAGCAAAGAGAAGATACTTCAAATAACGCAGAAAGGTACAAAAACAGAGTGGTTAATTCTTTGCAAAACCACTAAACGATAGTGATACATTGCGATGTTAACAACCTCATGATAACCACATCTTTTTTTTAACTTAGGATCAAACCTGTGTTTAGTCTAGAAAAAGGTAATTGTGTGCATTTTATTATAAAGTTGTGTATATTTACAGACTGTTGCAAAAACAAAGAAACTATAAACATCAGGTTTAAAACTAAAATAGCTTTACAAAAAAGTAACACAATTAAAGATGTTTGGAGTTGTATTTGAGTTATTAATTTACATTTTTTTTCAAAGAGATGCTGATTTGAAACTGTTGTTAGGCCTACATACAGTTACGGCATTTCCTGTTTCTGCCGGAGAGAGGGGAGTTTGTCCCAAAGCTTGCTGCTGTATTTACTCCCTCCATCTGACAGGAGGGAGCTTAATGTGTCACTCCACGGAGTTCACTCCGTCACGGAGGGGGAGTGTGTAGGTGTAGGGCGTGGTTTGGGATTGGGCCATACACACGCACTTTTTTTGGCCCCCCCACTTCTAAAATGAATCTGGCGCGCCTGACACACACCCTCTCACACACACCCTCTCACACACCCTCTGTGTTTTAGTGTCAGCACGCAGTTGCATCTCAGAGAAACTCTCAAAACTGAAGATGGGGAAAATTAACGGATGCATCAAATGCCTCTTTATCTTCTTCAATGTGGTGTTTGCAGTGAGTACAAACCTTGATGATTATTATTGCTCCTTTTTCTCAACGTTGTTTTGTGTTTGGGCTAAAAAGGGAAAAAAAGACTGGAATCCGAAAACCCAAGTTAAATATTTAATAATTATTTTCTGTGTTTAAAAATAATTATTTATACAAATAGTTAAATATGCTACAAAATGAAGACTGCAAGAAGTTATTATTTCACTTCTTATTAAACAAAGATGGGGTTTTATCTTGTTGGAACAAGAAAATCTATTTTAACCCAAGAAATCTGGAATTTATTTTGATTATGATGAAGAAAACCAGAAAAGTTAGAGATTTGCTCGAAAGAAATACAAATATATATCTTTTTAGAAGTTATTTTATTTAGCGGTGGCGAACCGTGTCTATCACAACTGGACCTTCTGTAGACACAAACACACCCCCCGCCACCACCGCCGCCCCACCTGCCGTTATAATGTCTGTCTTTTCACTCAATTGTCGTCTTGAAAAGGGTAGTGACAAGAATTATATATATATATTAATTGCTTCATCGCATTCATCTAGAGCAGGGCTATTCAATTGGCGGCCCGCGGGCCAAATCCGGCCCCGGGGTGATATTTACTGGCCCTTTGAGTATAATGTTAAAAAGTAATCTACTTTTCTTTTATTTAGTTATTGATATTTTTTTGGGCCAGAGTGCCTTTATTCCAGAGAGGGTGTTAAATAGAGAGATAGAGGGGAAGACAATGCCTGCAAACTTCAGTGGGCTCGGGTTTCGAACCCTCTCTACTGTAGTGACAACTCCTGTCATTTATTGCATCTCTGCCTGAATGATTAGATAATTTCACCTAAATGAAATCAAATGAAATGATGTTGATGGTTAAATGACCTTCACACGTCGGCCTACTGAGTTCTGAACTTGCCATTTAGATCTTTAAAGGCCTTGGGGCTATGTTGTTTGATTTAATTAAACACAATGCACTCCACTATGCTGTTGTAGTATTTACTGTATCTGAAACTCTTAATATGATTGCTCATATTTCAAGTCATCTTTTTCCCGGCCCCTTGCTTTGGATCATTTTCATCGACCGGCCCCATTCCAAACTAATTGAATAGCCCTGATCTAGATCCTCTGTCTCGAGCCAGTGAACTAGCGGGCCTTCTTGAATACCCTGGAACCGAGGGGAACTCTGAAAGAATACGCCCATTGGCTACAAATCAATATATTATTGGTTGATCAAACTGTCAGTCCAAACGTGCACTCTCATTCAGTGCAACGGCCAGGGCCTTCGATCAAGAATGTAGAATACCTTGTTGAAGGATATTCTACCCAGAGACCCAGAACAAGATCTGATTGGTTGCATGGTCCGAGAAGGACAAACAAATCAACGTGATATTACAGATCAACAACACAGATACCATTCTCATTTATTTATATAATTAAATCGATTTTGTGTTTGTTTTATCTGAGTGTTCCAGGGTATTCTCTGAATACCTTGAAGGCCCTGTTTTTAAAACTCTTAAATTAAATATATTAATGTAAAAAAAAAACTAAAACTTTGATTTAATTGAAAATGAAGGTGTAAAACTTAAATGAAAGTAGTGAAGGATTATTTTTTTATTTATTACTCGTGTAACTACATTAGATTTCTACATCAGCGTTCAGTCATTTCCAGTAACTGCAAAAAACAAATGGCGAGTTTCAGATGGTTTCTCTGTGTTTTGCTCGGAGCGCTGGAGAAAGGAAGAAGGAACTAAAGAGAGAGGGGGGTCTGAGGGGTGAGGGGCAAACCAACACAATGTCCGTCTCCTGCCTCTCCTTATATATTTTTTGCAGCAGAGTAAATGCATCAGCTAATTGTATTATAAAAATGACAAATTAGAGAAATTAGAAACCTTCCTAGATAGGTAGAAATTAAAACAAAATTACAAAAGACGTGAAAGGAGAAACACAATTTGCCATTTGTGTTTTTTATTCCATTTAAATATATGTTAGTTTATTTTCCAATTGGTTTAATTTATTTCTAAATTGTTTACATGTCTTTTATCCTCAATTTTCGAAAAATCTATATTGTTTGGCACTCTTCAGCCTCCATACTTGCCGTTTTTAACATATTTGATTCTATCCTCAGATACTCGGCTGTGTGCTGGTCTACGGAGCAATGCAGGTCACCGCCTTCAGCCACCAGGTAAACAACAACATCACAGATAGTGAATACACAACAAGTCCTACATTTTGGCTTTCGAAATGCAGAAAAAATGCAAATTAGTATATTTTCAATTCAACATTTTGACCAATCAGAGGTTTACAAAACTAAATGAGCCTCTAACTTTATGAACTTTTATGTCATTATATTGATAAGTTTCTCTGATACGTTTCTCCAATTTTAAAGAATGTTTACCTGACATTTTTCCAGATTGGACACATTTTTTCTGATTATTCCGACATTGACTAACACCAAAGCCATACCTCTAAATATGAGCAAAAATGAAACATAGTTGTGTACAACACATTCTCACTCCCAACTCGGCCTATGTTGTGTGTGTGTGTGTGTGTGTTGTTTCATTGTTTTTTCCTTCTAATTTTGTATTATTTTATAAACCACACACTGTTATTTACTCAACAATAAGACACAATTATCCTTGTGTTTATTTATTTGTTTGATTGTCGAACTTTTGGAGTCCGTCAGGACCGATAGTCGGAGCAGCTCATTCGAACACAGGAAGCTGTATTTTCAAAATAAGAGTTAATTTTAATATTATGCTTGATAATATACTTTTTATCAACTAGACCACTGGGTCATGTTAAGACCATATTTTCTGTCGGTTTGGTGTTATAAATATAAAAACAATATATGAAAAAAATAGATCCATCATAAACTAAACTGGAAACAGCAGTATATTTTTAATAGTCGCGTTCACACCGGAGTACTTCTCCCCGTACTTTTCCCGTTTAGTTCCGTTAGTATCCCTTATGTCGCGTTCACACTAAAAAGAGTACTTAGTGCCGGGAGCTTTTTGTTACGATTCGGGAAAGGCCCAAATGCAGGATTAAAAAGGATAAGCGGGTTTTAAGGGATAACAAAAAGCGAGCTTTATTCTACAAAAAAAGCAGATGACAAAAGAAAACAAGAAACAAACTTAACATTACCAAAACAGGGGAGCACGAGTAAAGAATCCAGGATCAAAACTTCAGGGACAAACATGGAGCGTGACGTGAAGGGAAAGACAAACAATGAACCGACAGGGGAACACAGGGAAAGACAAGACTAAATACAGAGAGCGGTAATCACTGGACAAGAAACAGCTGGGTAAAGGAGGGAGAAACACAAGGGCAACAGGTGAACACAATGAGACAATCAGACACACCAGGGACACTAACGACAGGAAGGCAAACACAGGAAGAAGGATCAGACAAGACACAAGGAGAAAAACATGCGACAGGGAACACAGAACGGCAAAATAAAACCAAAACTTAACATCCAAAACTCAACTCCTGACACTTTTACCCCCATTTGTAGTGCCTGCTAGAGAGGTGGTACCAAAAAAGTACAAAAAAAGTACCTATAGGCGCATTCACACCGCAGGACTTTCCCTGGTACTTTGGTTCTTTAGTTCCGTTAGTACCAATAATGTCGCGTTCACACCGCCGGGACTACTTAGTGCCGGGAACTCTTTTGGCCATTTTCAGTCCCTGCCAGAGAGGTGGTACGAACCTGGTGATGAAAGAGTGCCAATTTCTATTGGCTGGGCGAATTGCAAACCACGCCCCGTTAGACTCTGAATTTTCTTTGTTAGGCAGCCATTTTTTTCCTCGCTACAAAACCACATCCACACCTGAGCGAGTAGGTTGTTTGTACTTTAAAGCAGTTATGACCACACGTACTACAACACCGGAGCGGTGGAATGATGAGGAAGTGTCGGCGCTTCTGGCAATTTACTCTGAGGACGGGATGCAGCAGCTTCTACAGAAAGCAGTTCCCAATTTACTCCGAGGACGGGATGCAGCAGCTTCTACAGAAAGCAGTTCCCAACTCCAAATGTTTTGAGCGATGTTCACAAAAGCTACTTGAGCTGGGAATCGTGCACAGTGCACACGGATGCCGGGTAAAAATAAAGAAACTCAGACAGGACTATAACAAAATTAAAGACCACAATAATAAGAGTGGTAACGATTTTCTATTGTTATTATATATATATATTGCCACTGTTTTTTAATACTGACACCTAACTTGCACTAAGGTGTGTCTACTGCTATATATTGCCACTGTTACATTGTTTTGAAACTACTTACACTTTATTTTACATTTCACACTTTTATTTAACTTCAATGTACATGCATACGACACACCTGGAACAGCGTGATGCCGTTATTGTTATGTCTTGACTGTGCAATAAAACAAACAAACTGGCGAAGCTTTATTTATTGTGTCCCACCCCAAATTTGCAGAATAGAAGAATGTGAGAGCAGACAGGTGTTGGTGGTTGAATTTATCTACGATGTTGCAACCTTGTGCAGCAATGGCAAAAACACAAGTAATTTATCATGTCATTTGTTTTAGATAAATAAGGGAAAAACACCAAACAAGGGTTAATGTCCTTTTCCAAAATCAGCCTGAGGGGGTAATATATAATAAATACATAAAGATAAAGTCCATTGTTATAATGGGGTATTTTATTTGTAAATTACCCTTATGAACTCCATCATGTCTGAGGTCGGAAAGTAAACAAACGCCTCATACAGCGGGTGGGCTTTATACCCCCTCCCCCGTGTAGTTCTTCTTCTCTCGTTTTTTGTTGTACTCGCCGTGAAGTGGTTTTGCAGCCTGCCAGTAAACCCAGAGAAGAAGAAGACGAAGTGACGTCAGCGTAATCTTGCCTCAGGGAAAGTCCTGCGGTGTGAATGCGATTGGCACTAGCCCCCTGGCGGATTCAGTGCCGTGGCACTTTAGTGCCGGCACTAAAGTACCGCAAGTCCTGCGGTGTGAAAGCGGCTAATTTCTATTGGCTGGGCGAATTGCAAACCACGCCCCGTAAAACTCTGAAAAGTGTTTTGAAGGGACGGGGTGGACCTGTTCAAATCCAGTTTTTGACAGTCTGCCGTGGTTCTATCCCATTTCAAAGTGCTGTTTGACGCTCGGCGTAACCCTCGGCGCACTGCCACTCAAACATCCAATCACAGAGCTTGAGGACTATCACGGGGTTTGTCAAGCAAAGCGGAGAGAATACTTACTTCCGGGTGTAAAATTCTCTAAAGCAACTACTATGAGCTGCTCCGACCCTCGGTCCTGACGGACTCTAACTTGTGTTTATTAATCAAACAAATAAATAAACACAAGGATAATTATGTGTTATTGTTGAGTAAATAAAAGTGTGTGGTTTATAAAATAATACAAAATTAGAAGGAAAAAATGATGAAACAATACAGATTTCAGTTTTCTGAGCCCCTACTCTCCCCATAACTGACAGCAACAAAAGTCCGACATTATTCAATTAAAATAAAGAAGTAACAACAATAAGTGTGGCTTGATAGTGAGTTAGAAAAAGGTTGATGAACGCTGTGAGAATGGATCTGCGGAGAGCATTTCTCTGCGATCCCAACTCGTCTATTACCAACGTTCAGGGAGCTCTATGCAAGTATGGGACTCCCTGATAGTTGAAACTCGACGCTAAAGGGCCTCCCCTTGCGTTGGAAAGTGGCAACAGGGACCCTGACATAACGTCAACATAGGCCGAGTTGGGAGTGAGAATGTGTTGTTGTGTATCAGATCCAAAATGTAATGGGTTTTTGCTTGGCCAAGGCTGCACTCTTCCACCATTTTTAATGAAAATTGTGCCTTTAGTTTTTCTGTAATCCTGCTGAGAAACCAAGCAAAAAACCATAGAGTGGTACAGGGAAGTCCTATTTCTGTTGTGGACCCTGGAGGTAGCATCTCCCTGGTTCCCTCCACAAAAAAACAAGGGATTTTTCCATTGGATTTTGGGTTATTGCAGAAAATAATCTCCAACAAACGTTTATGGAATTTTACCAGGGGGTTATTTCCTAATGTATTTTATTACGTAGAATAAAAATCTCCTCAGCTTGTGTTAACCACAGACCTCCTTTCAGGCTAAGGACCAAAAACACATTCAGAAAACCATTGACTTCCACTCCAGGGTACAGGAAGTGATACAATTCGTCATTTTACGGTTTTATGACTTATTCTTGCAGCTATCTATGGGAATTGGAACTAGCCCTCCGTTGGCCATAAGAGGAACTGCTGTTTACCTTTGTTTGCACTGGCCTTTTTTAGCTCAGTTAAAATGTGTTGATGGTTAATTTCATTGTCAATAAACCCCATGAAAAAAAGACGAGCCACGGGACCAGCCGGTCAGTGGGCAAAAACACAAGCAGCACTTTAATTCATTAATGTGATCCAACAAATGTAAAAGGGAAAATATTAACCATATATGCTGTTTATATTGCTTGTAATTGAGATTAAGTCTGTTGAGTATTTTATAAATCCCTACGTTTTGCACGATGCATTTTCCAGAAACGCAGCTCTGAACATCGATTTCAGAACAAGCTGTTTCTGATCTAAGCTAGCTTGGCTAGGTAGCGTATTTTTCTCGGATGTTTCTGAAGATAAATGAATCATTTATCTTCAGAAACATCATATTATTATTTGAAATGTGTTAATTTAGGATAAACCCCTTGAAATGAACCATCATGTTTCACGTATACCCTAACATGGTAACCTACAAACAGCAAGACAGTGAAAACCAAAGAAAAACGAAATCACGTCACAAAACAACCAACAGTCAAGACTACTACGATCTCAACACAAACATTAAGGATACAAATGTGGACATTAATACATGTTCCTAGCAATACAACAACAACAAAAGAATAAAACAAAGTGTTCTGTACTTGTGAATTGATCAATAGCATGTAGGCGTACAGTTAACAGCAAAAGAAGACATTTGAGAATAAGTTAAGCGTCCGATATTTTGTGGTGAATGATTCCAGTCTGAAGGAGCTCTGAACATACGGTACATGTTTTACCTACTGTTTGGGATTCTAGTTATTTGTTTTATTCTTTGACTCCTATTGTGTTATTTGATGTGTTCCCTGAACAGCACTTTGTTCCACTGAAGTTGTTTTAAATGTGCTCTATAAGTAAATAGAGAGACTGAGGATGAACTATGGGCCCATCTGTGACCTTGTGTTGTCCTGTTTTCCAGGTAACGGCGGTGGGGGGTCCGAGTCTGGCCTGGAGTTGGGTGTTTGCCCTCGGTGTCCTCATCCTCCCTGTCTTGGGAATCGTTGCCGCATGCATGGAGAAAGAACTCCTCTTCAAAATAGTACGTACAAGATGTGAAACTGAGGAAGAATTCATGTTGTTTTGTTTGTCTGACTGTTTTTTGTTTGTTTTTTACTCCTGTTTTTCTGGAAAGCGACTCTCGGTCCCCTGAAAGGCGCTATATCAATTTAAGTTATTATTATGACACTAATTTGTCTTTAGATTAACCACCATATCTAACAGGAGTGTTCTGACATTGATAACAGTTTGCAGGCTTCATGGTGGCGGGAATGATCATCATGCTGATCTTTGGCATTGTTGTTGTTGTCTCAAGAAACAAGGTAATCTGTTTATCCAGCTACCTTCAAGGTTTTTTTATTTTGTCATATGAACATAGCTACATGACGATGAAAATCTTAGGTCACAGGCTCCTCCAACAGTGCAACACACCTACTTTCCTAATGCTATTTCTACTACATGTGACATTCTCTATATCTGACTGACTTCATGCTTATATATCTATCTTGATGCTAGCGTGCTGTCTATAAACCCTTGATGCTAACGTTCTCTTTATATACATATATACCCTTGAGTCAGATTTGGGTCAATATTCTAGCGCGCAAAACAAGCTACTCACGAGCGGGAAATGTACTTTTACACGCGCATGAAATGACCCTTGCGCGCAGATTAAACCCCCGCGAGCGGCTATGCGCTCGCTCGCCAGAGAGCCCTCTTGCTCCCTCGCGGGAGTGTCAGCCTCACTCGCTCGCTGAGTCTGTCTGCGTGTGCGAAAAGTTTCTGGCACTTTGGGGCGGAGCCACTGGACTTTGATTGACAACTGCAAGGAAGCCCGGAGTTGCCAGGTTTGATAAATGCCTGAACTACCAAGAGCCGAGGAGTGAGAGCTGCAAGATCAGTTGGACGAAATTGATTGGTAAAGTTGTTCATAAAAAACTATTATATTCGTAAAGTGTACAGCTAATATATATATATATATTAATTAATGTTATATAAAACAATATATTTTTGAGTGGGCTGTATCTGTCGAAAACTGCTAGCTATACTGTCTGCTGTATGCACCTCCCTTACGAAATGAACTATAGTATACTGTAAGAGTTGTATAGTGTCCTATAGTAAGTTTGTAGTGTTCTGTAGTATTTTTCACCAGCTATTGTATTACTATAGTTTATTCTGTAGTGCCATTTTATTAGCTATAGTAGCCCTATAATATTTCAATAGTAATACTCTGTATCTAGATCTTTGTAGTATTCCTATATTATTTTAAATAGTATAACTATAGTATAATATATAGTGTTTCTGTAGTTCTTTTTTGAACACACTATAGAACACTCCTATAGTAATAGTATGATATTGTCATAATGAATGCACATTATTACTATAGTGTTTGTAAAAGTATTGCACTCCTAGAATTAATGTCATTTTTGTATATGAAATGAATTGATATATATATATATATATATATATATATATATATATATTAGCTGTACACTTTACGAATATAATAGTTTTTTATGAACAACTTTACCATTCAATCTCGTCCAACTGATCTTGCAGCTCTCACTCCTCGGCTCTTGGTAGTTCAGGCATTTATCAAACCTGGCAACTCCGGGCTTCCTTGCAGCTGTCAATCAAAGTCCAGTGGCTCCGCCCCAAAGTGTCAGAAACTTTTCACGCGCGCAGACAGACTCCGCGAGCAGGTGAGGCTGACATTCCCGTGAGGGAGCAAGAGGGCAGTGTCTCTCGCGAGCGAGCGCATAACCGCTCGCGGGGTTTAATCTGTGCGCGAGAGTCATTTTATGCGCGTGTAAAAGCACATTTTCTGCTCGTGAGTAGCTTGTTTTACACGCTAGAATATTGACCCAAATCTGACTCCATACTAACATTATCTCTCTCTTCCTTGATGCTAACATTCTCTCTATTTACCCTAATGCTAACATCTCTATTATGAGGCTAACATCTCTATTTATGATGATGCTAATGTAACCCCGGTGTAGTGTCCCCTCAGCAACAGACCACTCAGAGCTGGTACAAAATAAGTGTCCAATAATCAACAACACAACAATGATCGTATAGTGGTAGTATAAACAATGTGTAACATTAAACATAAACAAACTGGTGTAAAAAACTCACATACCTGCATTGCAATGGACACATACAATGGACACGTGAGCTGCGTTCTGTTGGAGAGATAGCACCACGCTCACGTTAGCCTATTAGCTCAAATTAGCTATTGACGAAATCGTAACACAAATAGCGAATCACACAAAAAACATGTTGCTGTGAGCATTAAACGACTAACATTAAACTAAACAAACACAACAGAACGTTATTGTCCTAATAAAATAATAACATACATTTTGTCCACATACATAATACAATAGCACTTTACTCTCAACAGATCCTCACGCGGTATGAGAACCTCCCACAATCCATTGCGGTAACAAAACTACAGCAATGCAAGCACGCGTTTGTAACACCAGATGTCGTAATTCTCCAATTTAACCCGGATTTTACACCAACATTTATAACTCTGTTACACTAACATCTCGTTCTACCTTGATGCTAACACTTTGTCCAGCTACATTGACGCTACCACCCCGTCTAGCTACCTTTATGCTAACACTCTGTCCAGCTACCTTCATGCTAACACTCCGTCTAGCTACCTTTATTCTAACACTCTGTCCAGCTACCTTGATGCTAACACTCCGTCTCGCTACCTTTATGCCAACACTCTGTCCAGCTACCTTCACGCTAACATTCTCTCTATCTACCTTGATGCTACAGTCTCTCTATTTACCCTAATGCTAACATCTCTATCGATGATGATGCTAACATTCTCTCATTCTACCTTTATGCTAACACTCTGTCTAGATACCTTGATGCTAACACTCAGTCTAGCTACCGTGATGCTAACACTCCGTCTAGTTACCTTTATGCTAACGCTATCTCTAGCTACCGTGATGCTAACACTCCGTCGAGTTACCTTTATGCTAACGCTATCTCTAGCTATCTTGATGCTAACACTCCGTCGAGTTACCTTTATGCTAACGCTATCTCTAGCTACCGTGATGCTAACACTCCGTCGAGTTACCTTTATGCTAACGCTATCTCTAGCTATCTTGATGCTAACACTCCGTCTAGTTACCTTTAAGTTTTAAGTGATTATAAAACCAATGAAAACATCATTAAGAATTGTATATTTAAGCTTTTCTGCTAGAAGATGTTACAAAACTACACTTTTCTTTAAATGGTGTTTTCTCGAACTTGATGCTAGTTTAAGTTTTAAGTTTATTTACTTTCTTAACATTCTTAAAACCTTCTCTCTCGGTCTTGATGCTAATGTTGTTGTTTCTTTTTTTATAGCTGAGGGATTCTTTGGACTCCGCTGAAGCGGCAAAGCCTTTCATGGAAGACGAAGCAATGAGAAATATGCTAATGGCATTCGAACAATCTGTAAATGCACTTTTAAACTCTTTCAAATGTAGTCTAGCTAACTAACCCAAACATGGTTCTTCTAGGATGAATGCTTTCCAATGTACGTAAGAGGAAGTAAACCGTTTTTATTTATTTTATATAAGGGTTGTACATTAATGATTACATTACAGTTACATTAATATGTGATAAAAACTCACACTGTACATTTTACATTTATGTTCGATTTCATATTTAATATTCCATTCCTTACACACTTGCTACGGATACAGTAGCAATAAAGCCAGCATTCACCGCACTTGAGTATGACTTTTCCACATACGAACACAACTTGTCCCGTCATGCACGCCTCATGCCCACTGGACACACACACTCATGGAAGGGGCGGTCTCTCCCCCCAACAACAGTGCATTACTTAACTGTAAAACGTATCATAACTGTGCACATCTTGTACTTATTTGATAACTATATCCCTTGGTTACTTGAACACGCTACAATATTATTAACCAGTGTCCTACCTTAGTGCAGAAGTAGACGCCTTTTTGTACTTTCCGCATATATGTCCACTATCCCCTCAGGTGACAGCTGTGCGGTTATGTCATCCTCAATGTGAAGAACCGCAAATGAGGAAAACCTTGTTCCTTCCATTCGTTGACCGCAGCCGAGCCAGTTCCGAATTCTCCTCATTGCAGAAAAACTTCTCTCAGAGGTGGCAGATCCGATAGGCAGAGTCTGTGCCAACTGAAGCATCTTGTATAGATTTGGATAGCTTTTTCTTTTTTTCCTTCAAAGATGCTCAAGTGCAGAATCTACAGCAGAGGCTTTAACAAGGTCCATCTCTGCTCCAAGAAGGAGAGGGTGAATTTTGAGCGGCTGGAATATCCATTACTGCTAATTCTTGTAATACAGTAGCTGAATCACTTGTATGCAAAAAAAAGCGAGGTAACTTGTGTCCTTAACCTCACATGCGACTGCTCAAAAATGAAATTATTTCAAACAAAACATGATATTATTCAGATTTGTATTGTAACAATCATTTTATTACATCTATTAAAATATTGATATGCGAAATATTTGTATTGGAACAGTTTTAGACGTAGTAATGCTGTAACATATGTCAGCCACTAGGGGGGGCAATGTATTTCAACATGTATATTTTCTACTTTTTAATGCTGTTCAATTTCTATTTGAGATGTTTACATTTTGGATTGTTTTTTTCTAGTCTTTTAATTCCTCTAATGTACACGGCCTTGTCTTTTTATGCTGCTGCAATGCAAACAAATCCCAAATTAGGATCAGTAAAGTACTTCTTATCTTAACCCATTAGAAGCATTGGAAATGGATAGTTCCCAGGCTAAATTCCCACCTTGTGTAACCTTGTGTCTCGTATGTTTTCAGGCCCAATGCTGTGGTGTGGTCAGCTCCAGCGACTGGGGAAACAACATCCCTCGGTCCTGTGAGTGCAAGATGCAAAATACAGGATTCCCCTTTTCATCTGGATGTAAAGCCAAACCTGTGGTAGGTTTTGTTGAAACTGAAAGACCAGGTTTATAAATGTATAAGTAATCAGTCAGCCCCCTTTCAAAGTAAAAATGACTTCTTGTGTAAAAATGAAAGCCACTTTTTCCACACAAAATGGACCAATTTAGTGTGGAAGCTGTGTTTGATTTTAGGTAATGATGGTATGGATGGTCTATGAGTTGTAAGGTTGGTGGTGCCTTTCGAGCTTCTTCTGTCCACACAATGAATAGATTAAGATACTGAATCCTATATCCCTAAAATACTATGGCAGTTTTGTGTTTGAGTGTCTTCAAAACTCTAAACAGTGATTTTTACGAGGGTAAAACCACATTGAACTACAATTCTCAGTATTGCTTAGAAAGTCAAAGTTGTCTGAGTAAAGCAAGAAGGAGTTATCATCACAGGATCAGAACATAACATATACTCTTAAAGATGAACTGTTGCATTACCTAGGGTGTTCATGTATTTACAGGTTTAGTTAATACAGTAAAGGTTTATTAAGGGAGTGGGATGCCTTAAATGACCTCTTGACGATGTGTGGTTCACTTCTGTTTAAATGCAGGTATAGCTGTTTTTGAACACTTGTTTATGACTTTCTGTACCTTTGTTTTTCTTGCAGGGAGCCTTCGGCCCAGACCAGATCTACGCGACGGTATTCAATCAATTAACCAAGACACCATCCAGTTCTCCTTCCTGTGACGTTTCCAGATAATGACCCTTTCTCCATCTTTTTCTCCTGCAGAGCTGCAGCGGTGTTATCTTTGGGTTTTTCGATATCTTCTTCAAGATCTTTATGGGCTTCTGCTTCACGTTTGCAATCCTCGCAGTAAGTTTCTTATTTATTCTTCTTTTTTGTCCGTGTTGATGGATTCGGCTCCATTCAGCAGCGTTTCGCCCCCAACCGTAACAGCTCGGGTTGACTTCGACACATTGCTTTGCTATTCCATTTCATTTAAGGTCTAACTAATTCATTGGACCTAAAAAATGCACTAGCAAAGTGTAAGGAAAATATCACTCGACACCGGGTTGAGAATCAATAGTCAGGTACTAATTTATTCTTGCAAGAAGGAGCAGAGTTAAGTCACATACAAAGGATATGGTTCAACTTACACACATGAGGTATGCTGCTCAAAGGAGCAGGAAGTAACATCAAGCTTATATAGTCTAAAGTCAGGAGGTACCGAACAGAGTCGTAAATCGGTTTGGCGTCATCAGGTGTCAGGAAGGCGTCGGGACGTCTCTGGAAAAGCAATGTTGCTCTTTGCCCCTCAAAGAGGAGAGGAGACAACGTATGTGTGCTCTCGTTGGTATCAACAACATGAATGATGCCCTGCCTTCTCAGCTGCAGGGTCACACCCATCACTGCCCATCAGAAAACCCATAGTAGAAGAAGACAACTTATATTTTCCCCAGCACAACGTTATTTCTCTCCTAGTCTTCGGTCGAAGTTCTAAACGTAACATTTTGAGGTCTTAAGAAGTCGTTGTGTTTTGAGGAAAATCTTGGCTAACTTCTCTGGTGACTGTCCATCAATGACAGATAATCTAATGTTATACCATAATGATTGTTTATTGATTGAAAGAGATTAGAAAGAACAACCAAACCTTGAATACAAAGATTATTGGTTTGGGTTTGTTCAACACAAGACTTCTTACTCGAATACTGATGAGCTATACTGGTAAAAAAAAAAAAAAAATTAAAATTGGGTCTTATTTTGCACTGTTTTTGATTTAACAGCAATGTTAATGTTGCAGTTGGACCTCAACATAACCGAAGTAAATGTAGAATGTGTTGTTATTAATTCGGAGCAAGTTAGTTACGAGGTAAAACGCTTCATGGGGCAAAAATAAGTGGATTTGAAATTTGCTTACCTTTTTATTTTTCTCTTCCGCAATAGTGTCTTCTGATTGGTCTGTTTTTTAACCGTCTTCCTGTGTTTTTTCCAGCTGCTGGCCCTGCTGATGAGCGTCCTGATGATCCATCAGATCAGAAAGCACGACAGCGGAGGATCGTCCATGGCCATGAAGAGCTACTAGAGAACGCTCCTCTCGTGACCTCTGACCTTTAACTGGAGGCCTTACTTTACCTTTCATATTATATCTTCTCCTGACATGTGGTTCAGGAAAACTGCTTTATTACTTTCAGCTTTTTGTACTGAGGAGAATGGAACTTGAGTTGCAAAACATTTATTTTTGTAATCGCTCTTGTGTGTTTTGATCGTTTGCTGTATTATAGTTATAGAATAGTGGTATTGGGTAAACGTCAGGAACTTCTTCTGGATCCAAGAAACCCAGTTCCCACGCTTTATTTGTACGTTTATGAGCATCTCATTTGCATAAACAAAATTACTTGCCAATTGCTTTATTTTTTAACCTTTAACTCTATGAAAAATTACAAATGAAGTGTCCATATCTATGTTTCGATGGTCAGTGATTGTAAGACATTTCTGAAGTTATCATTAGGAAACAGTTTAAGGTGAATGCCGCCACCTACTGTCCAGAGTGTGTAACGTCATGCCTGAAAGATGATTACTCTGAGGATAAAACAAACAAACCTTTATTCTAGATATTAATCCTGTATTGTTGTGATACTTGAATAAAGCCATTCGGACCTGACGTTGTTATTTCCTGATCTAATAACCCTTTTGTGCTCCACTCTCTTCCCATTGCTTTAGACTCAGTGATTATCATGGATTCAGTGTGTCCTCATAGTCAATTTAACAACGTATATTTCAAGTAGCTTCTACTTACATTTAAGAAGTGTTTGTTACTAAAGGCACTTAAGTAAACTTTACTGTCACACTTTACTGTTTTTGTGAGTACATTTGATTTACTATTGTATAGTAGATTTGACTTAAGATTACATTTGCATCTTATTACAAATCTCAAACATATTTGGATTTACAGGTTGTTTTACTTGCTATTTGTATCTTTTATTTAATAAATATGTAGGTAATATTTAAATATAATTATCAAATAACATCAAATGCAATTCGTATTCAATAAAACTGTTATACACTAAGGCTACTACAAAACATGAAACAACTTTTAAACAACACGTCTATTTTCGTTCTGTTGTCTGATACAAGCCATGACTAATCTACAGTTTACAATTATTTGAACAAATACTGCACATACATCCGTTAAATTAAACAAAGCAGGCACAGAAACACATTGATATAATAATAATAATGTATTTTATTTATGGGCGCCTTTCAAAGCTCTCAAGGACACCTTACAGAGCATCATTAAAAACAAGATCACACAGTAATACAAGACTTCAAAACAACAATCAGTTTAGCAAATATTCATACCACACTGTAAGAATACTCTATTACAAGTGAAAGTCTGGTAATGAAAAGGTATAATTAGCTAAATGCTGTTTGAGCATTACACGTAAAAAGTAGTACAAAATCCGATATTAACAAACAAAAACCTAATAGCTCAAGGATTTCTAACAATATTTAAAAATGGTAAGTTAAAAAACAGAACCTTATAAGCTCTATATAAGATAGTGAAGCACAAAGTACAATATTTCCCTTTGATTTGTAGTGGAGTATAAAGTGCAACGAAAAGAAAATTCTCAAGTACCTCAATATTCCACGACTTTCAAGAGAAATGTTGAGGAAATTAAGTTTAAGAAAGATTTTTGAAAACGACAGAAGCGTATTTCAACTTTGATTTGTTACTTAAGTTTATTGCATGGATGATGTCCGTGAGCAGAAGGCAATGTTCACCAAACATTTACACTCATCAAGCCCCTCCGATCCCTCGATGGAGATGGACGCGTTGGGAGGTGTGGCGTCTTCTTTTGCTGCACATGGAGGACGTGGAGCTTCACCACACTCAGCATAGTTCCACGATATCTTTGCCTCCATTCTGTCAAAACATGTAAAATGTTCAATGGGCTTTATATCATATGCAGTAGCTACAGTGTGGATATGGGAATTTATATGAACTCTTATTTGTTACTGTTGTTAACTCCACCCAGCCATATCAACACTCATATTGCCCGAGGCACGGGCCGAGGAGGTGGAGTTGCAGCAATCTTTGACTCAAGTTTACTTATCAATACTAAACCAAAATTAAATTATACCTCCTTTGAAAGTCTCGTTTTTAGTCTTACGCATCCGACCTGGAAAACTTTGCAGCCAATCTTATTTGTTACAGTGTACCGTGCACCAGGTCCTTATTCAGAATTTTTATCTGAATTCTCTGAGTTTTTATCAACTTTGGTTCTTAAAACAGATAAAGTAATTATCGTAGGTGACTTTAATATTCATGTTGATAAAAATAGCCTTACTGTTGCATTTAACTCTATATTAGATTCTGTTGGTTTCTGTCAGAGTGTAAATAAACCAACCCACTGCTATAATCACACTCTCGACCTTGTTCTGACTTATGGTATTGAAATTGAGCAACTATTAGTCGAACCGCATAATCCTGCTTTATCCGACCATTTCTTAGTAACTTTTGAAGTACTGTTACGAGACTACAAAGCATTAGTCAAAAGCTCCTGCAGCAGAAACCTATCTGTTAGTGCTATAGCCAAATTTAAGGAAGAGATTCCACCAATACTTAACTCGATAGCATGTCTGCATGTAAGGGAGGAAACTTATACAAAATGTACACCACCCCAAATTGATCATGTTGTTGATAGCGCTACAGATGCGCTGCGAATAAAATTAGACTCTGTTGCTCCTTTGAAAAAGAAGAAAATAAAACAACATAGACTAGCTCCATGGCATAATGCCGAAACCCGCAAAATAAAGCAAAAGTCGAGACAACTTGAAAAGATATGGCGTTCCACTAAACTTGAAGAATCTCGTTTAATTTGGCATATTGCTCTCAATGAATATAAGAAAGCACTGCGTAAAGCGAGAGCAGCCTACTACTCTTCATTAATAGATGAGAATAAGAATAATGCAAGATTTCTTTTCAGCACTGTAGCCAGGCTGACAGAGAGCCACAGCTCGATTGAGCCTTCTATTCCCATAGCACTCAGTAGTAATGATTTTATGTGCTTTTTTAACGATAAAATTGTTACTCTTAGAAACAAAATTAATGACCTCTTGCCTTTGACCAGTATAGTGTTATCAACAGCTCCCAGAAACGTAAGTTCTAATATTACACTAGATAGTAAACTAGAATGCTTTTCAGCCATAAACCTTGAACAATTAAATTCAATGATTCTCTCTTCTAAACCATCAACGTGCATGTTAGACCCAATTCCAACTAAGCTGTTGAAGGAAGTTTTTCCATTAATTAGCACTTATTTATTAAATATTATGAATATGTATTTATTATCAGGCTATGTTCCACAATCATTCAAAGTAGCAGTGATAAAACCGCTTCTTAAAAAGCACAACCTCGATCCAGAGGTTTTAGCCAACTATAGACCTATTTCCAATCTTCCGTTCCTCTCAAAAATTCTTGAGAAAGCGGTCGCAAAACAGTTGTGTGATTACTTAAAAAACAATGATTTATTTAAGATTTTCAGTCTGGCTTTAGAACACATCATAGCACAGAGACAGCTCTGGTTAAAGTCACAAATTACATTCTAATAGCCTCTGACAAGGGACGTGTCTCTATTCTTGTTTTGCTCGATCTCAGTGCTGCATTTGATACTATCGACCATGATATCTTATTGCAAAGACTAGAGCACTTAGTTGGCATACAGGGAACTGCTTTAGACTGGTTTAGGTCCTATCTATCTGAACGCTCTCAGTTTGTACGTGTCAATGATGAATCTTCCACGCAAACCAAAGTTAGCCATGGAGTGCCACAGGGCTCAGTGCTCGGACCTATTTTGTTCACATTATATATGCTTCCGTTAGGCAATATTATAAGGAATCATTCTGTACATTTTCATTGTTATGCGGATGTTACTCAACTATATTTATCAATCAAGCCTGATGAAATTAATCATCTAAATAAAATTCAAGACTGCCTCAAGGACTTAAAAACGTGGATGACCTTAAACTTTTTGATGTTAAACACGACCAAAACTGAAGTTATTGTACTTGGCCCGAAGAATCTACGAAACAAATTATCTAAAGATATACTAACTATGGATGGCATTAATTTGGCCTCCGGTGAGACTGTAAGGAATCTTGGTGTTATATTTGATCAGGATTTATCCTTTAACGCCCACATAAAATCAATTTCAAGGACCGCCTACTTCCATTTACGTAACATTGCAAAAATCAGGCATATCTTGCCTCAAAACGATGCAGAGACACTAGTCCATGCATTTGTTACTTCAAGGCTGGATTATTGTAACTCTTTATTATCAGGGTGTACCAAGAAGTCAGTCAAGTCGCTTCAGCTGATTCAAAATGCTGCAGCTCGTGTACTAACCAGAGTTAGGAAAAGGGACCACATTACTCCTGTTCTGGCTGCCTTACACTGGCTCCCTATAGAACACAGGATATCATTTAAAATTCTTCTTCTCGCCTACAAAGCCCTTAATGGGCAGGCGCCATCTTACCTTAAAGAACTCATTATACCCTACTGTCCTACTAGGGCATTGCGTTCCAAGAATGCAGGGTTGTTGGTTGTTCCTAGAGTCTCTAAAAGTACAATGGGAGCCAGAGCCTTTTCTTATCAAGCTCCACATTTGTGGAATCAGCTTCCAGTTTGTGTTCGGGCGGCAGACACCCTATCCGTTTTTAAGAGTGCGCTTAAGACCTTCCTTTTTGATAAAGCTTATAGTTAGGGCTGATTAGATTCAGCCCCTAGTTTTGCTGATATAGGCTTAGTTTGTCGGGGGACATCTTACTTCTTCCTTCTCTCTGTCTATACCTGTGTACTCTCATGTTCCGATTAACCCAGCTTCCCCAAATGTCTTTCTTTTTGGTGTCTATATACGCCGGGATCCGGAGTCATGGATGATCCTGCGCTCCTCTGTCCTGGATCGCGAGTCCTGGATCTTGAGTCGTGGCTGTGGTCCTGGATCATAGGTCCTGGATGGATATCCTCGTGGATTCATCTTCCTATTACAGACACATGCATTTCCAAACATTTGGACTACCTATGTTGCAAATGTATTATCTTTTCAATTTACACACGGCATCTATTGCACGTCTGTCCGTCCTGGGAGAGGGATCCCTCCTCTGTTGCTCTCCCTGAGGTTTCTCCCATGTTCCCTTTAAACTGTGGGTTTTCTCCGGAAGTTTTTCCTTGTACGATGTGAGGGTCTGAGGACAGAGGGTCTAAGGACAGAGGTTCTAAGGACAGAGGGTGTCGTATTGTCATACTGATATTCTGTACACACTGTGAAGACCACTGAGACAAATGTAACATTTGTGATATTGGGCTATATAAATAAACATTGATTGATTGTTACGGTCAAAGTATGACTACAAGTAAGGAAGCTCAGTTTATTAAATGTTTGCTTTGTTCCCAACAGGAAGTAAACCTGATTAAATAATTGGGTTCTACAGGCTCAATCTATCAATTCTCCTAAAAAACACATTTTGAATCAGAATATTAAACATTGAAATTGAGTAAGCTTGAAAATATATATAAATATGATAGTCAAATTAGATTCCAATGTACTTTATCTAAATGTTAACTTAAAAACTGGAGACTGAAGAGGTTTTTCACATACTGGCAAGATGTACTTACCTTTAGAGAATAGAGATATTCATGTACAAACAGCAACAAGGCCCCAATCCAGGGAGCCTCCTCTTTGGACTGTGACGGCATGGAGAAGCTCGGCCTGCTCCGCATGCCGCCCATGGAGCCGCTGGTGGCAGCAACCCACCTCCAACCGCGGCTGGCTTCGGCACCGAGCAGGAACCCCACGCTACCGGCAAAGGCAGACCGCTTCCAGTCAGCAATGACCGAACGAGCCTATAAAGCCGCAGCTTTGCCCGCCAGGGCGCTCAACGTCTCCTCACTGCTGACCTTCTATCAGGTGGAGCTCTGCGAGGACATGACGATCAAACCTGAGCCTGCCGTGTGGGACGAAATCGCAGCGATCACGGACATTTGCCTCCGTGTGCAGCGCTGTGCAGTCCAAGCCACGGGCAAAGCACTGGGGATAATGGTGGTACAGGAGAGAGCCAGGTGGCTGAACCTGACGAACCTTCCAGACCGGGAAAAAGAGGACGTCTTGGACATGCCTATTGTTCCCGAGGGCATATTTGGCTCCGCTCTAGCTTCGATGCAGCAGCGGTGTGAATCCAAAAAGAAGTAGTATGAGGCTCTCCGGCTTTGTCTTCCCCGAAGGGTCCAGCCGCCACCTTCAACGGCCCTGCGGCAGTCCTTCGCTCAGGCTGCCTCACTTCCTGCCCGTTTCAAGATCCCGAAACAGCAGAGGCCACAGCCCGCCCCGGGTCTCCAGCCCAGACACGAGGCGAAGACGAGCTGGCCAAGAAAGTCTCCGGTTCCGGCAGCAGCCGCTCAGGCACAGCCGGCCCAGACTTTCAGCCACCAGACGAGGAAGAAGAAAAGGGCGGCCTGACAGCCTCCTCTCCTCTCCTCGATAAAAGAGCTGGAAGTTCCCTGTTCTCCAGCTCCAGAACACGTTCCAGTGTTAGATGCTCATGTGTTTCCGGGGTGCAACCATGCCCCCATCTTCCCGCCGCCTCGAGTGATGTCAGAACGTCATCCTCAAGTTCGCGCCATGAGGGAAATGGACTTAACATCAAAGACAGTAAGCTCCGCTGCTCGTTTAAGTCACACAAACACATGTCATCACTATTGTTTCTTAATAGATAATTTTCCACTGTCGTTTCCAGGCTTAAAGCCAAGGGCGCAGTCAATAAAAATGAAAAGAAAGACAATAAAAAACAATAAACAGTCTGATGTCTACCCCCCTTCTAACAGTGGCTGCTACCTCTCTCAGAAGGCGGACGATGGACGGGGCTGTGAAGGCATTACCGCCACGCGCATGCGCAGTGTCGACCGGGGTTGTCAACCTGGGGTACCACCGTGTTCAGACACTAGAGGGCCCCATAACACAACAAATAGAGACACTGAGGGCAGACGACAGAGATGTGACATCTCCACTCGCTTTGAGAAGTGAAAAGTGGAGAATGCTCACAGATTCTGCTTGGGTTTTCAAGACAATAGCACAGGGTTACAGACTCCAATTCGTTGTCACCCCCCCTCACTTTTCGGGCATTCTACATTCGCAAGCCCGGGGAGAGTCGGCCCATATTCTGGAGCAAGAGATTTTCTCGCTACTAGACAAGAAGGCTATATCTATAATACCCTCCGAACAGAGTCAGAGCGGCTTTTATTCCAAGTATTTCCTTGTTCCCAAACGGGGAGGGAACGGGATTCGGCCTATACTAGATTTGAGGGCTCTGAACAAATATCTCAAAAGATACAAATTCAGAATGCTCACTCACACATCTCTGTTGCGTCTCGTGCGCCAAAACGACTGGTTCACATCAGTCGACCTGAAAGACGCGTATTTCCACATCCCAGTATATTAGGTACACAGGAAATATCTGAGGTTCGCCTTTCAGGGTGTCTGTTACGAGTACAGAGTACTTCCCTTCGGTCTGTCTCTCAGCCCACGAGTGTTTGTACGGTGTACGGAAGCCGCGATAGCCCCGTTAAGACAACAGGGTATTCGCCTGGCAACTTATCTGGACGATTGGCTCCTTCTCGCACAGTCGGAGCAAGAGGCTATTACGCAGACGAATGTCCTCGTAAAACACCTGCTCGACCTGGGTTTCGTAATAAACACAGAAAAGAGCATGTTGTCCCCAGCCCAGACTGTACTCTTCCTGGGCCTACGCCTGAATCCGGTGCCCTTTACAGCCCGCCTGTCAGCAGAGAGAGTGAAAGCCTTCAGGGCTTGCCTCGCTCATTTCCAGCCACGCAAATATGTTCTCTTCAGATCATGTCTGTGGTTGCTGGGGCTCATGGCGTCAGCCATCCTGGTGGTACGACTGGGACGCTTACACATAAGGGAGTTTCAGCGCTGGGTAGCTGCCCTCAGACTGGACCCCGTGCGTCATGGCCCGCGGAGAGTGATGGTCACTATGAAATGCGTAATGGCACTGCGCCACTGGCTACACCCGACTTTTCTAGTACGGGGCGTGCCTATGGGTGCTGTCCTATCGCGGAAGGTGGTCACCACAGACGCATGTCTGACGGGCTGGGGGGGTATATATGAAGGTCGACCTGTGAGGGGTCTCTGGAGCAGAGACCTCCAACGGTCACACATAAATTATCTGGAGCTTTTAGCGGTGTTCCTCACCCTGAAACGCTTTCTGCCTTTTCTCAGAGGACATCATGTCCTCGTGAGGACAGACAACACGACCACAATATCGTATATAAACCGCCAAGGGGGTTTGCGTTCCCTCCAGTTACACATGCTGGCACGCAAACTGATCTTATGGAGCTGCGGACGTCTCTCTCTCTGAGAGCGACGCATGTACCAGGAGTGATGAACCTCGGGGCGGACCTGCTGTCCAGAGGTGCACCACTATATGCAGACTGGACTCTACATCCAATGATTGTGAGTCAGCTGTGGGTGCGTTATGGCCGGGCCGCGGTGGATCTGTTCGCATCAAAAGAAAACGCTCAATGTCAGCTGTTCTTTTCAATGCGCTCGCGCACGTTTGGCCTCCGGTCCTTCTGTAGCGTTCCCACCCCTGGCTCTGATACCCCCAACTCTGGCCAGAGTGAGAGAACAACGCCACACACTGATCCTAATAGCTCCACACTGGCCTGCAATGTACTGGCTGGCGGAGATATATCAGCTGCTGTGGGGGCAGCCGTGGCAGCTCCCGCTACGCAGGGACATACTGTCTCAGGTGGGGGGGGCGATCTTTCACCCACACCCAGAGCGCTTGGCACTATGAGCCTGGCCCGTGAGTGGTATAACCTGAATACAGTGGGGCTCCCTCAGAAGGTGATAAACACTATTCAGAGTGCAAGAGCTTCCTCCACCAGGTCCCTCTATGACTGTAAGTGGAGGGTGTTTGAGGAGTGGTGCCTTCAAAAGGGACACATCTCTTTTCAATGTCCTGTCGGGGTGATTCTATCATTTCTACAGGACCTGATTGATAAACACAGAGCTTTCTCTACGATCAAAGTGTACCTGGCTGCTATTGCTGCATGCCATGTGAGCTTTGAGGGAAAGACGGCTAGCCAACATCCCTTGGTCTGCCGTTTTATGAAAGGGGCTCGCAGCCTCCTCCCTGTTTCCAGGTCACTGGTGCCCTTATGGGACTTGGCAGTGGTTTTAGATGGGCTCACTCAACAACCTCCATTTGAACCCCTGGAAGAAGCTGACATGAAACACCTGTCACTGAAGACAGTGTTGTTACTGACTCTGGCATCTGCCAAGCGAGTCAGTGACATTCATGCGCTCTCTGTACATCCTTCATGCACTCAGTTTGCCCCGGAGCAAACGAGAGTGTTGCTGAAGCCCAACCCTGCCTTTATACCTAAGGTGGTTGGCTCATGTACCCCCTTTGACATTGAGGCATTTCCTCCGCCACTGTGTTCCTCTGAGGAACAGCGGCCGAACGTGCTTGGTAGCACATGTCTTCCGAGTCACTTCCTTCAGAAGCGAGGCAAGAATCCTTCCTGGCATTCGGAAAACGAAGAGTGGAACAGGCGAGCAAGTTTGCAAGTGTGCGTCATATGAGAGGCCCCGCCTTACATTTTCCGCCACAGATTTGGGGAAATTGGTCCGTGCGCAAAGCATTGTGGGGATTTTAAGACCACGGAGTCTACACATGTGCAGCCTCGAAATTACCCCCAAACCAAGGACGCGGCCTCTGTGGAATTCCAAGTATGCTGGAGATTGGAACAGTCCTTCAGCGGCACTCGATGACGTAGCATCCTTGAAATATTGGCTTGGAAGCCAGTTTCCTCGAGATTGAGAACTTATTGTACTACCGGGTGGATAAGTAATATATTTCATATAAACACATTTCTGTAAACAGTAACTAGTAAAGCTGTAAAAGTAGAAGCACGAGGAAAACAGTTTTTATAAAGTACAGGTTTGTGAAGATTAAGGATTCTTCATGGTGATGGAAATGCATCTGCAGAGCCTCACATATCGGACATTCTCCCAGGTCAGTGTGTGTGTGTGTGTGTGTGTGTGTGTGTGTGTGTGTGTGTGTGTGTGTGTGTGTGTGTGGTGTGTGTGTGTGTGTGTGTGTGTGTGTGTGTGTGTGTGTGTGTGTGTGTGTGTGTGTGTGTGTGTGTGTGTGTGTGTGTGTGAAACCCTTCTGTCTCTCGTCACACACACTTATCTCCTCAAACACTGACAGGAAGTGAAGCCCTAAATACTTTCTGAGGGGCCCCGAAACTCTTGATATTTTACTAAATAAAAATTAAATAAAATTAATATTATAACTAATTTAAATAAATAATTATATTATTTAAACATTATTTACCTAATAAAATTAAATAAATTAAAATCTGACTTTAAAAACAAAACAATTACATTTCAGGAGTTGGAAATAAATAAATAGAAATATAATAAATAATGTCATTTTTGTAATTATTTAAATGTTATTTAACAACAGAGCTCACAAACAGAACTTACACATAGATATACTTTCATTAAGAATTAATAAATAAATAAATGTATATATCTCCGGTTCTGAATGAACTTTCTCTATTTGTCCCACTTGTTTTAGTTGAAGGGGAGGAATGCTCTTATCCTATCCCACGTTATCTGGCTTCTCCAAATATAGCAGGGAGAGGAAAGCAGCTTCAGAAAAGCCTGTACTACGAAGCCGGATTTTCGCTTAGCGGCTAACTTCAGGGTTAACTCTGGGTTTCCGGTCCTACGACGCTGGTTCTCTTCTTAGCGGGCTAGATCTCCATGGTAACTGATGCTGAACGGATAGCCTGGTCCGGAGCAGGTTAGGTTGCAGACTAAGAGATCAACTCAGTGAAAGCACCGCCTGCTGACCAATCAGAGCTCAGTGTGCGGAGTTTAAAGCGATCAAGTAATATTACAGGAGAAAGGAAATACAGAAAGACGGCCGGCAAAAATCACCGACTGTGTGAACGTGAACATTAATAGAATATCACCTCCATCTTCAGAGCAATCTGACTATTATAACATTAGCGTTAAGAAAGCTTACTTAAATATCTGCCACAACATCAGTAACCGGATCAAAGTTACGTTACGTACAGTCCGCGGCACTGTGCGTGCAGACGTCGATGTGTCCCATTATCATTCATATCATATCACATCATAATGTACAGGGCCGCCCCTGGCCAACTTGGGGCCCCAAGCGACATTGTGAGATGAGGCCCCCCCCCCCAAACCGACAAGAGTGGAAACAAAGTAGGCTACTTCACAAATATAATTCCTGTTTATTATTATTGTCAACAGTTACTTTTGTATACAGTGAGGTAAATGGTAAATGTGCATGTATGTCGTTCAGCATGCGTTTACAGGTGAATACTAGCCTCAAAAAGATTAAAATATAATTAATGCAAATAAACTATTACTAATAATAATAATAATAATCATAATCAATTCAATAATATAAATACTATATTATTTTATTATAATTTAGTTGTAATATAGTCAAGACAAAACATGCTTATAACATGCTCAAAAACTGATATTTCTTAAATCTGTATTCTAGTTCCCTCTGTCAGCAATGTATCAACAACTACACACACATTGCTATCAGTACTTCTCTGTGTTGTGGTTGACATGATGATGACTGTTAGGAGTTAAGGGGAGAGGCTGAGCGTCACCATGATGATGACTGTTAGGAGTTAAGGGGAGAGGCTGAGCATCACCATGATGATGACTGTTAGGAGTTAAGGGGAGAGGCTGAGCATCACCATGAAATGTGCAAATTGACATAAAAATGAATAAAAGGGGAAAAAATGCTCCATGTTTTTTAGGCTGTAAACTTTAACTGTTATGTAAGCCAAGTAGACAGACAGTGTGTCTCTCTTCCTCCTGTACATTAGCAGATAAAAGGCATCACATACTTGAATGAATGGTAAATAAAGAATGCTGGAAATAACTGAATCTCCATTAGCCTGTATGCTCTGCAGAGACTGCCTTCTTCATGTCGTGAATTGCAGCTGATGTTTTAATATGGCAATTGGCAATTTGACTTATACAACATTTGCAAGTTGTTCATTTGACTCATACAATAACCCATCTTCGAGTGATGCTCTAGTTTCTTCATGGTTTGTTTTTTGCGCCGGACTGAAACTGTCTTTTCACCGACATCTCTTTACCTGCACTAGTGGCCGTATCAAAGCCGTGATTGGTCAGATGTCGATTCATTGCAACGGTGTCGGGTTACAGACGTGCTCCCCTTGTCACCTCTCACTCTCGCGGGGAGGGAGGGCGGGTGCACGGAGAACTGCGCACAGCAGCTGAGGCCCTCTGGGCGGGGCCCCCTGCAGCCTGCATGATTAGCCTGTAGGGAGGGGCGGCCCTGATAATGTATCATATATCTCCTTATCTGAGTCAGCTGAGCCGTATCTGGCCGTGCAACACTCACAGTGTCACATACTGTATGCAGAAGTATTATTTTAAGCAACACATTAAGTTGACGAAACACTCGAGTCAAATGTAATGAAAGTCAGATCGTGTCTTAGACGGGGCAGTGATATCATAAACCTGTCAAACACTTGTTCTGGGTTAGGGTTAGGCATGTGTTGGTTATGGTTGAGGTTAGGATACGTCTCCAGGAAATGCATGTAAGTCAATGCATTGTCCCCTGAAGTGATGTATACATGGTGTGTGTGTATGTGTGTGTGTGTGTGTGTGTGTGTGTGTGTGTGTGTGTGTGTGTGTGTGTGTGTGTGTACATGTGTGTGTGTGTCTTCTTCTTCTTTTGTGTAACGTTAGAGGTCCAACTCGGTGTCGTGTAGCCATGCCCGCATCTCTGGTCCTAGGTCGAAGAGGCTGGCTTCCGAGGGTGGTCTATATAAGGGAGGGGGGGTGCACGGAGAACTGCGCACAGCAGCTGAGGCCCTCTGGGCGGGGCCCCCTGCAGCCTGCATGATTAGCCTGTAGGGAGGGGCGGCCCTGATAATGTATCATATATCTCCTTATCTGAGTCAGCTGAGCCGTATCTGGCCGTGCAACACTCACAGTGTCACATACTGTATGCAGAAGTATTATTTTAAGCAACACATGAAGTTGACGAAACACTCGAGTCAAATGTAATGAAAGTCAGATCGTGTCTTAGACGGGGCAGTGATATCATAAACCTGTCAAACACTTGTTCTGGGTTAGGGTTAGGCATGTGTTGGTTATGGTTGAGGTTAGGATACGTCTCCAGGAAATGCATGTAAGTCAATGCATTGTCCCCTGAAGTGATGTATACATGGTGTGTGTGTATGTGTGTGTGTGTGTGTGTGTGTGTGTGTGTGTGTGTGTGTGTGTGTGTGTACATGTGTGTGTGTGTCTTCTTCTTCTTTTGTGTAACGTTAGAGGTCCAACTCGGTGTCGTGTAGCCATGCCCGCATCTCTGGTCCTAGGTCGAAGAGGCTGGCTTCCGAGGGTGGTCTATATAAGGGAGGGGGGGTGCACGGAGAACTGCGCACAGCAGCTGAGGCCCTCTGGGCGGGGCCCCCTGCAGCCTGCATGATTGGCCTGTAGGGAGGGGCGGCCCTGATAATGTATCATATATCTCCTTATCTGAGTCAGCTGAGCCGTATCGGGCCGTGCAACACTCACAGTGTCACATACTGTATGCAGAAGTATTATTTTAAGCAACACATTAAGTTGACGAAACACTCGAGTCAAATGTAATGAAAGTCAGATCGTGTCTTAGACGGGGCAGTGATATCATAAACCTGTCAAACACTTGTTCTGGGTTAAGGGTTAGGGTTAGGCATGTGTTGGTTATGGTTGAGGTTAGGATACGTCTCCAGGAAATGCATGTAAGTCAATGCATTGTCCCCTGCAGTGATGTATACATGGTGTGTGTGTATGTGTGTGTGTGTGTGTGTGTGTGTGTGTGTGTGTGTGTGTGTGTGTGTGTGTGTGTGTGTGGTGTGTGTGTGTGTGTGTGTGTGTGTGTGTGTGTGTACGTGTGTGTGTGTGTCTTCTTCTTCTTTCGTGTAACGTTAGAGGTCCAACTCGGTGTCGTGTAGCCATGCCCGCATCTCTGGTCCTAGGTCGAAGAGGCTGGCTTCCGAGGGTGGAAGGGGCAGATGGTGATTATATGGACAGCGGTCTGCTCAGGGTCACCGCACTCGCATGCCGCACTGTCCGCCAAGCCCCACGTCTTCATCAATGTTTTAAATCGACCGACCCCAGTTCGTAGACGGTTCAGAGTGGTCCACTGCCGGCGCGGTAGGTCGTCTCCTCCAATGGCGCCATCTCCTGGGTCCCAGATGTAACGGTGGATTCGGGAGGGCCCGGCTGACTCCCACTCCTGCTTCCAAGCTGCTGCCAACCATGCATCTCTGGAGATGTCCTCAGAGGTGGAGTTGAGCATCTCTTGAGCTGCTTTGTTGTAGGGGTGGCGGGACTTAAGTCTGCTTGGAGGTGCTGGTGTTATTGTGGTGTTGTGCAGGATGTGCCAGTCATACTTTTGTGCCTTCCTGGCCAGGGCGAGGGTGGCAGCCTCCCGTCGGAGGCCGGCCGGTGCTATTGGGGTGCAGTATTCCGCTACAGAGAAGACCAGGGCTTGAGTGGATATTCGCAGCGTCTTAGCGGAGGCTCCCCAGGTTGTTCCAGCGAGGCTGCTCTTTTGTGTAGCGCAGCCATTTCATTTTCTGCCAACTAACTGTTTTTCCCTCTGTGTCTTTGGTTCTGTTTCGGACCGTGTGTTGTAGGGCTGTGCAATTAATCGTATTTTAATCTCGATTACGATTTTGGCTTGCAACGAGGTCCACAGTTTCCCCGCAGCGAGGCACCCCCCGCCCCCCCCGTTGACAGTTCACGAGCGTGCCCCCTCGACTTCATCCATCACATCACAGTCATCAATTAAGGACGTGCTTTACAGTGCCGCGGCCTACTCAACCAGCTCGCAAGGACACAAAGATATAACCAGCCATCACATTCTACATAGCTAAAGACATGTGCGCAGTTAGCACGGTTAGCAACCAGGGTTTTTTAGCAACTGGCTAACAATATGGACAAGCGTTACGCGATGCCATCTCGGCATCATTTCACCAGATCTGCACTGCCGGCCCTATATGACAAATGCCGTGGGGAAGTTAAAAAAGACGTGGCTTCAGCTGAATACTTTGCAGTTGAGTTATACTTAAAGTTCAGGGTAATCAACTGTTAAAAAGATACTGTTCAAATTATTTTTATTTTTTTTAAGTTCAATAAATAGATGTTTTCAAAGTCAATGAATAATCGTATTTAATAATCGTGATATCAATATTGACCAAAATAATCGTGATTATGATTTTTGCCATAATCGAGCAGCGTGTTGGGAGAAGGACTTGAAATCCAGAAAGTCGCTGTGCCCAAGCTCAATCACCTTCTATGGCCTGTTCCTCCTTGCCATCCTCACTAGAGTGTACAGTAGTACCCCTCCGAACTGTACACAGGCCCTTTTTTTCTGGCGGTCTCAATGGCTGCATGGACACTGTCACATTCCATCTTGCTGTGTCCAGAAACTCCAGACCCCATGAATGTATGGTCAATAATGGAGATGGGCAAGGTGTTGACTGCATGGAGACACATGGCACTAAAACCAGCATTCCTGTTCTGCCCACCACATGCTCAGTACCTGAAAGAGTTGACAGATACTGGAACATTCATGTGCTGATCTCTGATGAGTTGAATTCTCTGTTGAAGATGGATCTGTAGAAACTAAGTTTCCTTTGTCACTCAGCATTGACTTTGAATCCTGGATTATTTCATTCTCTTCATCAAGTTCTTCTGCATCTTGAAATAAGCTTAGTAACACTTCTTCAGCAGTGAAAAGCTTTCTTCTCATGGTTGACCTAGCTTGCTTACATATGGTGTCAGCCGTTTTGACTCAAGTGCTATCCAAAGGCTTTACCCATAATACATTTCCAAATAGTTCAGTGTGTTCTGTGTTAGGTCTTTTGGTTTTTGATGAATAACTCTGGATTGGTTTAGAATTCACATGCACCCTTTCAGTAGAAAGAGCTCATCGAGAGCTTTCATTTGATATATAGAACTCATTTTGGACCAAAATGTCACTTACTTGCCCCTCTGGTTCTCACCCCTCGATATAAAATAAAGAAAAGATATGTATACATGACCGAAAAATACATTTTTAAAAAAGTATTTATATAAACATACGAAATTAAAATAAATGTCTAAAGATAGAACAAAACAGTAACAACAAAAGTTGTTTACATTGTACTACATTAAAGGTCACCTATTCAAAAATTCACTTTTTCATATTGGGAGGAAGTGAGGAAAAGGGTTAGGGTTAGGGTTAGGGTTAGGCAAGGCTACCGTGTTAATCCTCCAGCTGCACTTATCTGTGGAGGAGGACTCACCCCCAGCCACAGCTCCATCCCAAAGCCACAGTGTGTGTGTGTGTGTGTGTGTGTGTGTGTGTGTGTGGTGTGTGTGTGTGTGTGTGTGTGGTGTGCGTGTGCGTGTGTGTGTGTGTGTGTGTGTGTGTGTGTGTGTGTGTGTGTGTGTGTGTGTGTGTGTGTGTGTGTGTGTGTGTGTGTGTGTGTGTGTGTGTGTGTGAACAAAAATATTCTCTCTTTTTGATCCATTTATATAAAACCTGAAAATGAGCTGATCAGATTTTGGCCACTTTATGATGTCATAACGATGTTTTGGCTTGTGTAACTGTTAGCCAATCAGCAACCAAGGTACCCCCCCTCATCTTCAATCAACAATCAATGTTTATTTATAGCCCAATATCACAAATGTTACATTTGTCTCAGTGGACTTCACAGTTTGTACAGAATATCAGTATGACAATACGACACCCTCTGTCCTTAGACCCTCTGTCCTTAGACCCTCTGTCCTTAGACCCTCTGTCCTAAGACCCTCTGTCCTCAGACCCTCTGTCCTTAGACCCTCTGACCTTAGACCCTCTGTCCTTAGACCCTCTGTCCTTTGACCCTCTGCCCTTTGACCCTCTGTCCTTAGACCCTCTGTCCTTAGACCCTCTGTCCTCTGACCCTCTGTCCTTAGACCCTCTGTCCTCAGACCCTCTGCCCTTTGACCCTCTGTCCTCAGACCCTCTGTCCTCAGACCCTCTGTCCTTAGACCCTCTGTCCGTAGACCCTCTGTCCTAAGACCCTCTGTCCTCAGACCCTCTGTCCTTAGACCCTCTGTCCTCAGACCCTCTGCCCTTTGACCCTCTGTCCTCAGACCCTCTGTCCTCAGACCCTCTGTCCATAGACCCTCTGTCCTTAAATCCTCTGTCCTCAGACCCTCTGTCCTCTGCCCTTTGACCCTCTGTCCTCAGACCCTCTGTCCTCAGACCCTCTGTCCTTTGACCCTCTGTCCTCAGACACTCTGTCCTCTGACCCTCTGTCCTTAGACCCTCAGCCCTTAGACCCTCTGTCCCTAGGCCCTCTGTCCTCAGACCCTTTGTCCTTAGACCCTCTGTCCTTAGACCCTCTGTCCTCAGACCCTCTGTCCTTTGACCCTCTGTCCTTAGACCCTCTGTCCCTAGACCCTCTGTCCTTAGACCCTCTGTCCTTAGACCCTCTGTCCTCAGACCCTCTGTCCCTAGACCCTCTGTCCTTAGACCCTCACATCGTACAAGGAAAAACTTCCAGAGAAAACCCACAGTTTAAGGGGAAAAAATGGGAGAAACCTCAGGGAGAGCAACAGAGGGGGGATCCGTCTCCCAGGACGGACAGACGTGCAATAGATGCCGTGTGTAAATATCTAAGGACAGAGGGTGTCGTTTTTCTCATACTGATATTCTGAACAATCTGTGTTGTTGTATTTGCTGTAAAGTGTCTCTACTGTAGGCTATTTTTATTATATGTACAGCACTTTGGCTCCACCAAAACTCTTTATAAATGTGCTCTATAAATAAAACTTGATTTGATTTGATTTGAAAGAGATAATACATTTACAACATAGGTAGACCAAATGTTAGGAAATGCATGTGTCTGTAATAAGAAGATGAATCCACGAGAATGTCAACAATCCTGTGGGAGCCATCAGGGAAGTGTGATGAGAGTCAGGCAGGACCGCAGAGACAGGTCTTATCACCTGAATCTCCTCCTAGAGCACCATTGAGTTCTTTGTAACCAAATGTCTCTCAGAGGGGCGTGGGGAGGGGCTCCTTATTTTCATCTGAAGTAACAGACAGAGAATCAGCACTTTGGAAACAGGGCTGAAACAGAGGGGATTATGGGTAATGCTGCAATGATCTGTTTGGTGTTTCAGCCAATCAGAGACAGGCTCTGGATATATTTGAGACCTGTGATATACTGATGGAAAACAGTATAATAGGGGACCTTTAAATAACATGCACATTACTATGTATACGGGGTGTCAGTCTGAGTATACATTATCACAGAAATCTGGCCTGAAGATGTTGAAATATATCACTTTGAAAAACGAAATGTAAGTGTCTGATCTGGTTGTCTGAGTGTTTTCTGCCCGACCTTCGCGTGGTTTATCCTTCTTGTTGATTCTCCTGAGTCACAGACAGGAATGTTACTTTTCCATCATAAAAACTTTAACAATGAGCCTCGTAAAGCGCACACACACACACACACACACACGCACGCACACACACACACACACACACACACACACACACACACACACACACACACACACACACACACACACACTGGGTCTTTGCGCACCATCCTGCACCCTGAATGGTGGGTAAGCTCTCTTGAAAAAACCCCACTGTAACCTGATCGATATTCAAAGGCTTTGTTGTCATACGCCCCAAAGCTAAACCAAGAGAAGAAATCTCAGCAGTGTTGATGTCCACGTCTTTATCATATCAAGTTATTCAAGAATAACCTTCAGATCCAGGTGATCTCAAACAGGTATTTCCACTCATCCTGCCTGATCCCATCTCTGATTCCCTGCAGGATTACGGCACAAAGCTACTGCCAAATATCATGAAAGTTGGTGGGAAAGCGAAGCTACTAATTAAATGTGGGGGCGGATTTAAAGTTCACCCACCGTGCATCGACAAGTTGTTCCTGCTAGATCGGTTCAACGTTCATCTTTGTCAACGTTAAGACCATGGGCGTCGCCTGGGGTAGGCATCCGGGGCTTTAGCCCCGGATGTTTTTTCTTTAGCCCCGGACAAATTCTCCCTCAATAATATAATACATTAACCGTACTTTACCTAGAGGACGGCAGGAATGTAATTTCCCGTGTTCAGTGAATGCAACAGAGGCAACCACCAGACCAATCAGAGAGTTGCATGGAAATAAACGTGTTTTATTGGCTGACAGGTACGTACCTCTCCTCTGTGACAGTGTTTGAACTTTAAACTTTCAGCCGCGGACGCGGAGTTTCTGAAGATGGACATTAGACATTTTTTTAAATAAAAAAGACGGCAATTCTCAAGTGGTGGCTCACACAACAACCCCAGAGCCACCACCTGAGCCAGGTGAACAAGGTATGTAAATGTCAGTAAACTTACAAGTTATGCGAACATGTAAGCAAAGCATAAATGATAGCTACGTTGACGTTACTTTGAATCGCGCGGGTAAGCTAAACCGTTAGCAAGTAGCTATAGCTAGTAGCCAGATATATTAAATAAACACTTTGTCATTCAATCTAAATGTTGTGTTTTTTAGCGTTACCTGATGATTTCAAAGAAAGCTCTCTGGGAAATGTTGACTTACTGTCTGTGTTCGACATGAAGCTAGAAGCTACCTTACATTACACAGTTGATCCGGAGTCCTGTCAGTTAAAGTGTTTCATAGTTAGCTTAGCTAAGCATCAACCTAGCACTGAAATATATGGATGTTATGTGACAGTATTTCTGAGAAAAAGTCAGCTGAAATGGTGGCATAGTTAACACTGCTTTATGTGTCAACAGCATGTTTGAACGTATTTGCAGCAGTAAATGTGGCTGTCTGGCCACTGACGTTGCCATAACAACACCTGCATTTAAATGTGCAACCTCTTTTGTGACAGATTTTTGCAAGAAATTATAATTCTTCTGATTGATATTTCCTATTGACAGCTAGTTTCTATGTGTACATTATGAGATGGACAGCCAGCTAACAAGCTTTGTATACAAATATTTCAGATCAAAGCTAATCCAGTGGGGCTCCTGAAAGGGGGAAGGGACACTATGCTCCCAAATATTAAGCCTTGACCCCCATCTTAAAATTGATATGATCAAAAAATGATCTGCATTGTTGGAGGCCTTTTTTCCTCATTATCATGTCAAATTGTACAACTTTCCTTAGTGTTGAATGCAGAAAGAGGACTATATTAGAGTATTAAGTGAAAATGACTATATTAAAGTGTTAAGTGAATATATTAAGTGAATTACTCAAACTGCATTTGTATAGGAATGATTCTGTCCTATTGGCAGATAACTACTCTTAACAGTTATATCTACAAGAGGTTTCCAATGTAAATTTAACTATTTTCAATTGGTTAGTAGGGGTGTAACTGTACACGTACCCGTACCGAAATTATTTGGTACGGGCCCTTCGGTTCGGTACAGGTGTGTACCGAAGTGTACCGAACGAATATAACGTTAAACGTAAAAAATTGAGAACGTGAATAACTTTTTGGAAGTAATCTCAGGTGCTGCGTCGCAGCATTCAGAGTAATTTGCTCACATTGGGTTCAACGCGTCATAGAGCGAGCAAGTCATTTCATTGGATGAGAGGCATACTATGAGAGCTGGTCAGAGGGATGCGTTCAAATGTAGTCAGTAATTTGAGGAACTGTCAAAAATTCATGGCGAACGCAGATAAAGTTGAGCTCGAAAATCCTCCAGCTTCATTGAAGTCTCCGGTTTGGGAACATTTTGGTTTCGCAGTTACGTACAAGGATGACGGACAAAGACAGGTGGACCGAACCAAAGCTGTTTGTCGGCATTGTTCAACTAAAATTGGTTACGCGGCTGGCAATACATCAAACTTGCACACTCTTGAAAAGGCATCACCCGAACGTGAATATCACCGGTACCAAAAGAAAAAAGACTGAAGTGCAAACCCAACTCCCGCTAGCATTTAAGCCTCCACCACTCGCAGAAAGTTCAGACCGAGCCAAAGCTATTACAAACGCCAAATATCCTTATGTTGCCATGTTAGCAAAGCGCTACCTGGCTGTATCTGCTACCTCTGTCCCTAGAGAGGGTGTTCTCCACAGCAGGAGACATTGTTAGTGCCAGCAGATCTGCCCTTTCAGCAAGCAATGTGGACAAGTTAATTTTTATTTAAAAAAACATGAAAATACAATGACAAGCAAGTCCTAATGTCAAACTGGCTGCTTAGGTGCTAGTACAGTAGGCTACAGTTCAAATACAGATTATTTCAGTTCATCGAAATGCTGCACCTTAATGTTCATTTTATTATATTTTGTATTTATTTGAGTGAATATTCACAGTTTAATAATAATTAAAAACCCAAAACTAATAGTTTATGTTTTGTGAGTACTAGTACAGTAAAGTTCAAATACAGATTATTTCAGTTCATCGAAATGCTGCACCTTAATGTTTATTTTATTATATTTTGTATTTATTTGAGTGAATACATTATTCACAGTTTAATAATAATAATAAAAAAATATATATATATGTTTTGTTTTGTGAAAAAAAATTCTGCTGTACCGAAAACGTACCGAACCGAACCGTGACCAAAAAACCGAGGTACGTACCGAACCGAAATGTTTGTGAACCGTTACACCCCTATTGGTTAGCATTACATTTTGTGACAGTGTGGTGACACTCATTTTAATGAAGACCCATTTGTGTATCTTGAAATTCATTTATTTGACAGAGCTGGAAACTGATTGACTTACATACTTGTTTGTGTTTACCCACAGTCATCACAGATGAGCCAAACAGAGTAGAGGATGAAGAAAGGAGAACAGGAGAAAGGGACACACAAGAAGGAGATGCAACAGACAAGAACGACCATGGAGACAACAATGAACAGGAACACCAGAACAGACAAGAGTCAATGAGTAACATGACTGATTTAGGGACTGCAGATACAAGTCAAGGCAAGTGAGACACCACTGCTTTCCATCCAGCATGTTTGGCCAGCAAAATAGATCATTTCAACCGCAAACAGCAAGAGATGAGGGATTATTATTTCCTCCTTCCATCCCTTTTTTCTGTTTAATCTGATTACTAACAATTTCTAATAATTTGACATAGTTTATGATTTAATTGGAAAATGAAGTGTTTTTAAATAATAAACCCGTTTCTGATTCTGATTCTTTGATTTCTTTTTGACATATGGGTGTTGAGAGATGTATCCATATCTCTTAATGTTGCTCTCAAAGTGCACAAGATTGATGCTTTTAACTTCAATATTTAAAAAAAAATCTTCCTGGGGCCCCCCCCCAGAGGAGGTGAGTTCCCCCCAAAATAGCACTTTGTCTGTGCTTATGTAACTCCGGTGTAGTGTCCCCTCGGCAACAGATCACTCAGAGCTGGTGATTACTTTCCTGCATTTCAATGGACAGCATATAAAAAGGACACGTGAGCTGCATTGCTTAAGCGATCCTCACATGCTATCTCTTTTACAAAATAAGTGTCCAGTCAACAACAAAACATCAGTGATCGTATAGTGGTAGTATATTTTTCACAAGCAATGTGAAACATTAAACTTATACAAACTGGTGTTCAAAACTCACATAGCTGCGTTGATCTCCTGGAGTGTCTCTACTCTTTCTTCTCCACATCTCTTGTCCACCATCAGAGATTGCAAACATTTCAGAAACAGCTAGAGGTAGGGGACAAACAACTTGTTTGCTGGGCATGTCAAAAACCTCCTGCTTTGATCAAGACTTTAGGGAGCCTTTAGCCCCTCTAGCAAAGGGACTGGAAAGCAAGCTTTGAAAATTCAGTACCATCTACATGCTGTCATGTTCCAGACACTGCTCTCAACCACTCAGGGCCTGCACAAATACCTGCAGAAAGAAACAATTGACTTGGTGCAGGCAGTAGATTACAAAACAGCAGTTGAGAACACACTGAACAGTTACCGAAGTAACGAGAAAGCACATGAGGTCTATGACAAGACCAAGGCCCTGTGCAATGATCTTGATATTCCCGAAACTGTGACACAGAGGAAGAAGCGTAGAAACATGGAAGACTTTGTAGTCGAGGCATCATGTGGAGCAATGTGAAACATTAAACATAAATAAACTGGTGTACAAAACTCACATACCTGCATTTCAATGGACAGCATAAAAGGACACGTGAGCTGGGTTCTGGTGCTCAGATTAGCTATTGATGATCACGTTGATAAATCATAAAACAAATAGCCAATCACACAAAAAACATGTTGCTGTGACTGTGAGCATTAAACAATTAACCTTAAACTAAACAAACACAACAGTACGTTATTGTCCTTATAAAATAAAAACATACATTTTGTCCACCGAGATAATACAGGCACCTTACCCTCAAGAGATCCTCACGTGCTATGAGAATCTCCCACAATCCATTGCCGTAACAAAGCTAATGCAGGCACACGTTTGTGACACCAGATGGCGCAATTGTGTATGTGCGTGTGGGGAGTCTTGCAGTAGAAAATTCGACTGTAGCGCCGCCACTGTGGGCTAAGCCCCGAATGTTTCCAGGTCCAGGCGACGCCCCTGGTTAAGACACTCTTTATGTGGTACTGCTTTGCATACATAATTGTCTTGAGCTGAATAAAAGGCTGATAGAAAGAGTTTTTCCAACTTGAACACTGACTCATAGACACTAACGGAGCCTACACACGGCGGCGTGCGTTGCCGCTTCAACGCTTCTGCCCATTCACTTTGAATGGGGTGACGTCACGATTCGCCGAACTGCATTGTGGGAGCAAAGCGTAGCTTCTCTCGCGGTGCTCGCTGCAAAAGTAGAGCAATGTTCTACTTTTGCCGCCTCGACGGAGGCGTCAGCCAATCAAATCCCGCGTATGCAAATCTGACATTACAAGCGCTAGCCAATCAAACCGCGTGTATGTTGGGAGAGCCAGACCGCAGTTATTTCCCATGTCAAAAAATGGAGGAGAAAATGATCGTGGCGGGAGGGAATCACCCGGTACTATATGACCAGTCCCTCTTTACATACAGGGATACAAACCGGAGGAGCCAGGCATGGGGGGAGGTGGCAGAGACAGTGGGTGAAACTGGTAGGTGTTCGCCTGTTTGGGGAGTTTATATCCAGTGTACTTCGTTTGAATGGACAGCTAGCAAGCATAGACAGTATATTTAGCCAGCATGGATGTAGCATGAATGCTTTGCTTTGAATGTGCGGGGCGGGACATTCATGTGATTGGTTGTTGGTCGCGTTGTTCGTAAAAAATCCCCAAGCTTCAGACACGCCCACCGCCAAGCGGTAACGCACGCCGCCGTGTGTAGGGGCCGTAAGTGATGTCCATTAGAGTTCAATCAGATTCCCATTACTATATGAAATACACACTTAAACACTCAAACGTTACCAAAGTGCAATTGTCTGGGTGTGTGCCTGAGTGTGTGGTCAGAAGCTCTTACCCCCAAAACACACCAGGAGCGTCTGCGCTGCGTTACGTTGCGGCTGCGCCACGCTGCCACCTCCTCCTGCGACAACACACACCAGACGCGTTTCAAAACGTTGCAGAAGCGGAGCGTCGTGTGTGCAGCCTCGCAGTTGTTGTTGATTTTGGAATATTTCCTGGACATTTGTACTTCTACAAGTAAGTAGGCTATACGTAGTTAAATGGTTTATGTTTGTGTCTGTTTAAATCGTGTTTATTGTTGTTATTTCCTATTTTGTTGTGTTGTAGACTACAGACACAGTTAATAATAATTGTAATATTCCAGTTATAAACAACATGAATCAAAGATGTGTTGCTGTATTTTAGTGGTAAAAAAATATGCATTCATCATCATAATTATTCTATATATATATATCATTTACAGTGCCTGTAAAGTCCTTGTAAAAAGCATTGGTTACATCATATAAAATTGTGTGTTTCTCCACTTCCATTATGAACACCTCGTCGTCCATGGTGCGTTTCGTAGTGGAGGTGTTGTGGGGTCTGCTAAATTAGTATATGTGGGGGATGGACCTGGCCCGGATGCTCACCTTTCCACTTCCTGCGAGGGGGGGGCTGCCTGCCCGACTTTACCTTACGGCTGCGCCGCGGCAAAAATAGGATTCATCCTAATTTTAGAGAAGCGCTGCGCCGAGCCGCTTCTGGGACGCGTCTGAGCCGTAACCCGGCGCGTGTGGTGTAATAGCACCCATTGACTAGAGTGGCCGCGATCCTTACGACCGCCGCAGCGTGGCCGTAACACAACGCAGACGCTCCTGGTGTGTTTTGGGGGTTAGACCTTCCATCTGAAGCACTAATTGGGTGGCTATGGTTTCAGACAGAGGGTGAAAAGAGGTGCTGCAGCACAGGCAGTATGAGAGAAATAAAGAGCTTTTTAACTAACTAGTAATTAACTAGGAAAAAGACCAGGGGAGACCGAGCCTTCTCAGCGGTAGCCCCCAGGCTCTGGAACGACCTGCCCCCCCCATGTCAAATTGTCGCCCACCCTTCAAACGTTTAAGTCCCGCCTGAAGACCCACCTCTTTTCCCTCGCTCTCGAGTCAGTTTGAGCTGTTTTATCGATTGTTATGCTTTTATTTGTCTGTCCATAGCCCTTATGTGCCTTTTATCTATTCTTGTACTATTATATTTTACTATAATGTTATGTCTGCTGTGAAGCACTTTGGTAAACCCTCTGTTTTTAATATGTGCTATATAAATAAAGTGGATTGGATTGGATTGGATTTAAAGTAGAGACACTACATACTGATATACACCTGAACATCAGCAGGAGAGGACTCTTTAAAGTAGAGACACTACATACTGATATACACCTGAACATCAGCTGGAGAGGACTCTTTAAAGTAGAGACACTACATACTGATATACACCTGAACATCAGCAGGAGAGGACTCTTTAAAGTAGAGACACTACATACTGATATACACCTGAACATCAGCAGGAGAGGACTCTTTAAAGTAGAGACACTACATACTGATATACACCTGAACATCAGCAGGAGAGGACTCTTTAAAGTAGAGACACTACATACTGATATACACCTGAACATCAGCAGGAGAGGACTCTTTAAAGTAGAGACACTACATACTGATATACACCTGAACATCAGCAGGAGAGGACTCTTTAAAGTAGAGACACTACATACTGATACACACCTGAACATCAGCAGGAGAGGACTCTTTAAAGTAGAGACACTACATACTGATATACACCTGAACATCAGCAGGAGAGGACTCTTTAAAGTAGAGACACTACATACTGATATACACCTGAACATCAGCAGGAGAGGACTCTTTAAAGTAGAGACACTACATACTGATATACACCTGAACATCAGCAGGAGAGGACTCTTTAAAGTAGAGACACTACATACTGATATACACCTGAACATCAGCAGGAGAGGACTCTTAAAGTAGAGACACCACATACTGATATACACCTGAACATCAGCAGGAGAGGACTCTTTAAAGTAGAGACACTACATACTAATATACACCTGAACATCAGCAGGAGAGGACTCTTTAAAGTAGAGACACTACATACTGATATACACCTGAACATCAGCAGGAGAGGACTCTTTAAAGTAGAGACACTACATACTGATACACATCTGAACATCAGCAGGAGAGGACTCTTTAAAGTAGAGACACTACATACTGATATACACCTGAACATCAGCAGGAGAGGACTCTTTAAAGTAGAGACACTACATACTGATATACACCTGAACATCAGCAGGAGAGGACTCTTTAAAGTAGAGACACTACATACTGATATACACCTGAACATCAGCAGGAGAGGACTCTTTAAAGTAGAGACACTACATACTGATATACACCTGAACATCAGCAGTATAGGACTCTTTAAAGTAGAGACACTACATACTGATATACACCTGAACATCAGCTGGAGAGGACTCTTTAAAGTAGAGACACTACATACTGATATACACCTGAACATCAGCAGGAGAGGACTCTTTAAAGTAGAGACACTACATACTGATATACACCTGAACATCAGCAGGAGAGGACTCTTTAAAGTAGAGACACTACATACTGATATACACCTGAACATCAGCAGGAGAGGACTCTTTAAAGTAGAGACACTACATACTGATATACACCTGAACATCAGCAGGAGAGGACTCTTTAAAGTAGAGACACTACATACTGATACACACCTGAACATCAGCAGGAGAGGACTCTTTAAAGTAGAGACACTACATACTGATATACACCTGAACATCAGCAGGAGAGGACTCTTTAAAGTAGAGACACTACATACTGATATACACCTGAACATCAGCAGGAGAGGACTCTTTAAAGTAGAGACACTACATACTGATATACACCTGAACATCAGCAGGAGAGGACTCTTTAAAGTAGAGACACTACATACTGATATACACCTGAACATCAGCAGTATAGGACTCTTTAAAGTAGAGACACTACATACTGATATACACCTGAACATCAGCTGGAGAGGACTCTTTAAAGTAGAGACACTACATACTGATATACACCTGAACATCAGCAGGAGAGGACTCTTTAAAGTAGAGACACTACATACTGATATACACCTGAACATCAGCAGGAGAGGACTCTTTAAAGTAGAGACACTACATACTGATATACACCTGAACATCAGCAGGAGAGGACTATTTAAAGTAGAGACCCTACATACTGATACACACCTGAACATCAGCAGGAGAGGACTCTTTAAAGTAGAGACACTACATACTGATATACACCTGAACATCAGCAGGAGAGGACTCTTTAAAGTAGAGACACTACATACTGATATACACCTGAACATCAGCAGGAAAGGACTCTTTAAAGTAGAGACACTACATACTGATATACACCTGAACATCAGCAGGAGAGGACTCTTTAAAGTAGAGACACTACATACTGATATACACCTGAACATCAGCAGCAGAGGACTCTTTAAAGTAGTTTTTGTTTGCTGAACGACTTTAAACCAGATTTAGCCAGACTTCACTTTAATGATTTGATGTTTTGTAATAGATCCATACATGAAGCTACTTGTCATTGTGTCCGTTGTCTTTCACACCATCATCTCAGTGATTTCACATCATATGACCTATATTAACTAAATGTTTTCATTGCACAATCTTACTTTAATTGAACCTTTTTATGCTTTTATAATATATTTTAATGTATATTTTATATATTGTATTACACATTCTAACTTAATAACTTTAAATGTCAATATTTGTAACTTTTTTTTATATTTTATTGGAAATTTTTCATTTTACCGACAGGTGCAAATGCGTCACAACGGCCCAACACTTCTGAAACTGTACAAATATAAAAAAACAAATGTTCCAAAACAAATGAAGAAACATCTTCAGCAACAACACATGCAGCATTTAGAAAACATTCAGCAAATTGAGGAGACATGCGCAGCGTTTACTAAAAGCTGCTGAAACCAAACGCTGCAAATACAAAACGCTGAAGAAGCTCAAACACAACGGAGACCAGGGGACACTAAGGAGTGACGCACACAGCTGGGAGACCAGGGGACACTAAAGAGTGACGCACACAGCTGGGAGACCAGGGGACACTAAGGAGTGACGCACACAGCTGGGAGACCAGGGGACACTAAAGAGTGACGCACACAGCTGGGAGACCAGGGGACACTAAAGACTGACGCACACAGCTGGGAGACCAGTGGACACTAAAGACTGACCCACACAGCTGGGAGACCAGGGGATACTAAAGAGTGACGCACACAGCTGGAGACCAGGGGACACTAAAGAGTGACGCACACAGCTGGGAGACCAGGGGACACTAAGGAGTGACGCACACAGCTGGGAGACCAGGGGACACTAAGGAGTGACGCACACAGCTGGGAGACCAGGGGACACTAAGGAGTGACACACACAGCTGGGAGACCAGGGGACACTAAAGAGTGACGCACACAGCTGGGAGACCAGGGGATACTAAAGACTGACCCACACAGCTGAGAGACCAGGGGACACTAAAGAGTGACGCACACAGCTGGGAGACCAGGGGACACTAAAGAGTGACGCACACAGCTGGGAGACCAGGGGACACTAAGGAGTGACGCACACAGCTGGGAGACCAGGGGACACTAAAGAGTGACGCACACAGCTGGGAGACCAGGGGACACTAAGGAGTGACACACACAGCTGGGAGACCAGGGGACACTAAGGAGTGACGCACACAGCTGGGAGACCAGGGGACACTAAAGAGTGACGCACACAGCTGGGAGACCAGGGGACACTAAGGAGTGACGCACACAGCTGGGAGACCAGGGGACACTAAAGAGTGACGCACACAGCTGGGAGACCAGGGGACACTAAGGAGTGACGCACACAGCTGGGAGACCAGGGGACACTAAAGAGTGACGCACACAGCTGGGAGACCAGGGGACACTAAAGAGTGACGCACACAGCTGGGAGACCAGGGGACTCTAAAGAGTGACGCACACAGCTGGGAGACCAGGGGACACTAAAGAGTGACGCACACAGCTGGGAGACCAGGGGACTCTAAAAAGTGACGCACACAGCTGGGAGACCAGCGGACACTAAAGAGTGACGCACACAGCTGGGAGACCAGGGGACACTAAAGAGTGACGCACACAGCTGGGAGACCAGGGGACACTAAAGAGTGACGCACACAGCTGGGAGACCAGGGGACACTAAAGAGTGACGCACACAGCTGGGAGACCAGGGGACACTAAAGAGTGACGCACACAGCTGGGAGACCAGGGGACACTAAAGAGTGATGCACACAGCTGGGAGACCAGGGGACACTAAGGAGTGACACACAGCTGGGAGACCAGGGGACACTAAAGAGTGACACACACAGCTGGGAGACCAGGGGACACTAAAAAGTGACGCACACAGCTGGGAGACCAGGGGACACTAAAGAGTGACGCACACAGCTGGGAGACCAGGGGACTCTAAAAAGTGACGCACACAGCTGGGAGACCAGGGGACACTAAAGAGTGACGCACACAGCTGGGAGACCAGGGGACACTAAGAGTGACGCACACAGCTGGGAGACCAGGGGACTCTAAAAAGTGACGCACACAGCTGGGAGACCAGGGGACACTAAAGAGTGACGCACACAGCTGGGAGACCAGGGGACACTAAAGAGTGACGCACACAGCTGGGAGACCAGGGGACACTAAAGAGTGACGCACACAGCTGGGAGACCAGGGGACACTAAAGAGTGATGCACACAGCTGGGAGACCAGGGGACACTAAGGAGTGACACACAGCTGGGAGACCAGGGGACACTAAAGAGTGACACACACAGCTGGGAGACCAGGGGACACTAAAGAGTGACACACACAGCTGGGAGACCAGGGGACACTAAAGAGTGACGCACACAGCTGCGAGACCAGGGGACTCTAAAAAGTGACGCACACAGCTGGGAGACCAGGGGACACTAAAGAGTGACGCACACAGCTGGGAGACCAGGGGACTCTAAAAAGTGACGCACACAGCTGGGAGACCAGGGGACACTAAAGAGTGACGCACACAGCTGGGAGACCAGGGGACACTAAAGAGTGACGCACACAGCTGGAGACCAGGGGACACTAAAGAGTGACGCACACAGCTGGGGCCGGAGTGCTCTTTAGTGTCCCCTGGTCTCCCCGTTGTGTGCGTCACTCTTTAGTGTCCCCTGGTTTCCGTTGTGTTTGAGCTTCTTGCTGCGTTTTGTATTTGCAGCATTTTAAAAAGTAAATAATGTCCCAAAAAAAGTTTGTTGTTTGGCCTTAAATATTCTTATCTGTTCACACAAAGCATATTCAATGGAAAAGATGCAATGCAACAAATGAGAAAAATGAACTAGATCAGAATCACTCTTGTGTGCAGATCTGTTCTGTGTCGTGCAGATCTGTTCTGTGTCGTGCAGATCTGTTCTGTGTCGTGCAGATCTGTTCTGTGTCGTGCAGATCTGATCTGTGTCGTGCAGATCTGTTCTATGTTGTGCAGATCTGAGTTCTCAGCATCAAAGCACATGCTCCTGCATACCAGCGCCATATAGACTGCTGTTGCATACCATCTCACAGACACACACCCTCTCACACACACACACCCTCTCACACACCCTCTGTGTTTCAGTGTCAGCACGCAGTTGCATCTCAGAGAAACTCTCAAAACTGAAGATGGGGAAAATTAACGGATGCATCAAATGCCTCTTTATCTTCTTCAATGTGGTGTTTGCAGTGAGTACAAATCTTTATGATTATTATTGCTCCTTTTTCTCAACGTTATTTTGTGTTTGGGCTAAAGGGTCAAAAGAGGGGGAAAGAGGTTCGGGTTAGCATTCGAAAAGAAAACCAAGTAAAATATTTTTATTGTAATTGTCTGTGTTTAAAGTTCAATTGATCGAAAGAAATCGAAATTGTAGTAATATGTTTTTTTTATTTATAAAAATAATTCTACAAAATGAAGATTGCAAGAAGTCACAACACTTTGATGAATTATTAGATTATTAGATTACATTGCATTTAGCTGACGCTTTTATCCAATATTTAGACAAGTGCGTTCGACCAATAAAATACAAACTAGAAGAAAACAGAATCATAAAGTACATCAGGTTTCATAGAGTTAAAACATTTCAAGTGCTACTCAACTGGCTGTAGATAAGCCAGCCCTTTATTAGTATATAAGTGTATAATAAGTTAATTAATATATATTTTAAAATTATTTCACTTGTTATTAAACAAAGATAGGGTTTTATCTGGTTGGGAACAAAAATGTAGAATCTAGAATTTATTTTTATTATGATGAAGAAAAACAGAAAGGATAGAGATTTGCTCAAAAGAAATACAAATATATATGTTTTTAGAATTTATTTGGTTTATTTATGGGTTTTCAAAACTCTTAAATTAAATTTCTTAATGTAAAAAAGCCTAAAACTATGATTTAATTGAAAATTAAGGCGTAAAACTTGAAGGCGTAAAACTTAAATGAAAGTAGTGAAGGATTCTTTATTTATGTATTACTCGTGTAACTCAAATGTCTACATCAGCGTTCAGTCATTTCCAGTAACTGCACAAAACAATGGCAGCCGGGTCGAGTTTCAGATGGTTTCTCTGTGTTTTGCTCGGAGCGCTGGAGAAAGGAAGAAGGAACTAAAGAGAGAGGGGGGTCTGAGGGGTGAGGGGCATTTAAGGTCTGGTTGTTTTTGAGGGAGAAGAGAAAAAAGCTATAAAACTGAACCTTTTCACCAAAACATGTGGGAAACTGAGCAAGAGAATAAAGCTGAATCAGGTTCTAGAATAAAAAAGCGCGAAAACATCAAAGAGATCTTTTCGCGCCCTTCATTCCACCTTTTTTATTTCACTTAGAAATAATGTTGTTCAGCTCGATCAGCTGGTTTTATCTTTGCTTGTTTTAGGCAGAAAGAATGAAAAGATTAACAAAAAAAATAAAGTTTGGAATTGTGCAAGGCAATAAAACTTATTGCACATTTCTTCACTTTTGATTGATTGATTGAAAAGTTTATTAACAGCTTGTATATTGGGTACAGTACAGTACAGCTCAAAACATACAATTGTTAAGGGGATGCAGACCAGAGAAAGACTTTCGTCTTGTTTACATCAGGGTCCTCCATTTCCAATTCATCATATCATTTAAGACATATAAGACATATTTGACATACAGATGGCTTATTTACAATTTACATACAGGTGTTTTTTTACATACAGATTGCTTATTTACAATTTTCATTTTAGATTTCGTTCTAATACATCCTAACCGGACATTTAAGACATACCAAGTCTACAGATATACAGTTAGTAACAGAGTCTAAAATGCGAGTATATACATAGATGGGGGGGGGGGGGACGCTGTCCATTGAAGGACAGGTTGAGATTTGTACCATTACCGGGGCCAGTTTTGCAATGCTCTCCTGTCCATCACACCCACTTTCCTTCCTTTTCAAACCAACACAATGTCTCCTGCCTCTCATATCTTTTTTGCAGCAGAGTAAATGCATCAGCTAATTGTATAATAAAAAAAGGTAATTTATTTACAACTTTCAAAAAAAGAATTGGGAGGAGCCGGAGAAAGTGATTTTAGTTTTTGGGTTCTATCTCCCTCTAGTGTCGAAAGGCAGGAATGACAGAAACGGGTACACACTTCAGGCATGGATAGGTAGAAATTTGCCATTTGTTTTTTTATTCCATTTAAATATATGTTAGTTTAATTTACAATTGGTTTAATTTCTTTCTAAATTGTTTACATGTTGTCTTTTATCCTCAATTTTCCAAAAATCTATATTGTTTGGCACTCTTCAGCCTCCATACCTGGCATTTTTAACATTTGATTCTGTCCTCAGATACTCGGCGGTGTGCTGGTCTACGGAGCAGTGCAGGCCACCCCCTTCAGCCACCAGGTAAACAACAACAACAACAACAACATCATAGATAGTGAATCCACAAAAGGTCCTACATTTTGGCTTTCGAAATGCAGACGTTTATTTGCATTTTAACATTTTAAATTGTCAGAAGTTTAAAAAGCCAAGATGAGCCTCTAACTTTATGAACGGCTGCCTTTTATGTCAATACGTAGATATCTCTCTGATACGTTTCTCCAAATGTAAACCTGACATTTTTCGATTCTGGATACATTTTTTCGGATTATTCCGACACCACATGACTGCAGGGCAAAAGCCATACCTCTAAATGTTAACAAAAGTGAAACATAAATATGCGTCTGCCTCGTGACTCTGATCCAGAATAGCTTCTTGCTTGGATAGGCTTCACTCTTCCACCAATTTTGATGAAAATGGTGCCTTTAGTTTTTCTGTAGTCCTGCTGACAAACCAAGCAAAAAAACGACTCTCCTTTTACTATAGAGTGGTACAGGGATGTCCTATTTCTGTAGTGGACCCTGAAGGTAGCATCTCCCTGGGGTTCGTACGGGTGCTTGAAATCCTTGAAAATGCTTGAAATTTGACGTGGTGTTTTCAAGGTTGGGGAAAGTGCTTGAATTTTGGGAATGGTGCTTGAAATTGAGATAAAGTGCTTGAAAATGTAAATGCTTTACTTTTACAATAAATTACTGTCTGACTGAATAGTTCGCTTTTTAGATTAAAAGAAAATAATTGCGTCGCTTCTACATAAAACAGCTCCGCTGGGGCCTTCCCGCGCTATGCGCGCGACCTGCAAGTGTTTGTGTTACGTGTGACCTGGGCATTCTGATGAGAGTGAGCGATGACTGTGTGCCAGGAGGTTGCAGTTTCAACGAGCGTTGGCTAGCAGAAGACAAATACAAGCCATGGCTAAGACGAGGGTCAAGCCCACGAGTAGCCTCCTGCAAAGTGTGCAACATAACGATGGGAGAGTCTGCGCTGACGAGCCACATGAAAGGTACGCCGTAGAAGCATTTTAGATTAGGCAGGGGACAATCATTTCAGAGGAGCGTAACCTATGTTATGTGCGTTACAGTCGCCATCGTGTGGTGTTCAGAGGATGAAGCACTCACGGCATTTCGTGTTATAGTCACGAAATATAATCTATTGATTCGACACAGAGCGATTTTGAAAGCAATGTATTTCTACTGGTAGTATGTTTCGTGCCTAAACCAAATGTGACTTGCTCTCTCGAAATCAGTCACATTGACCCGAAGACACATCTTCCTTTGTATTACTGGTCTGGGGGAAGCTCGCGTGTGTGTGTGTGTGTGTGTGTGTGTGTGTGTGTGTGTGTGTGTGTGTGTGTGTGTGTGTGTGTGTGTTTGTGTACCGGGGAAACACTCACAAGAAACACCGGCTGTTGTTATGCTTGCTGTGACGTTACATTAGTCCGTTCTCCGCTTGTAATTATGCCGAAGCTTCAAAGTTGTATTTTTCTGAATTTTCAGAAACAAGTTTAATATTCTGAAAGCCAATACTTTGTTTATTTGAAAACAGATGAAAACAAACTGTCTTTTATATAAAATTGAAGTATTATACAAGTAAAACTACATGTTGCTTTAATGCCATGTAATTGTAGAATGAACGCAGTCTTCCTTTGAAGAAGTATAAGTCAGGTGTCTTGAGTCGCATTACCTACAAATCATTGGACACATTTGTAAATATTATTTTCCACTTGTTTCCATTGTGAGGCTATTTCTATGCAGCTCTGCGTGATTTTCAGACTAATACACTACCAGAGGTGGAATAAGTACTCAGGTATTATACTTGAGTAAAAGTAGAAGTACTCAGGTCTTGAACTTAGTAAAAGTAGAAGTACTCAGATCCTGTACTTGAGTAAAAGTAGAAGTACTCAGGTATTGTACTTGAGTAAAAGTAGAAGTACTCAGATATTGTACTTGAGTAAAAGTAGAAGTACTCAGGTCTTGTACTTAGTAAAAGTAGAAGTACTCAGATCTTGTACTTGAGTAAAAGTAGAAGTACTCAGGTCTTGTACTTAGTAAAAGTAGAAGTACTCAGATCTTGTACTTGAGTAAAAGTAGAAGTACTCAGATCTTGTACTTGAGTAAAAGTAGAAGTACTCAGGTCTTGTACTTAGTAAAAGTAGAAGTACTCAGATCCTGTACTTGAGTAAAAGTAGAAGTACTCAGATCTTGTACTTGAGTAAAAGTAGAAGTACTCAGATCTTGTACTTGAGTAGAAGTACTCAGATATTGTACTTGAGTAAAAGTAGAAGTACTCAGATCCTGTACTTGAGTAAAAGTAGAAGTACTCAGATCTTGTACTTGAGTAAAAGTAGAAGTACTCAGATCTTGTACTTGAGTAAAAGTAGAAGTACTCAGATCTTGTACTTGAGTAAAAGTAGAAGTACTCAGATCTTGTACTTGAGTAAAAGTAGAAGTACTCAGATCTTGTACTTGAGTAAAAGTAGAAGTACTCAGATCTTGTACTTGAGTAAAAGTAGAAGTACTCAGATCTTATACTTGAGTAAAAGTAGAAGTACTCAGATCTTGTACTTGAGTAAAAGTAGAAGTACTCAGATCTTATAATTGAGTAAAAGTAGAAGTACTCAGATCTTGTTCTTGAGTAAAAGTAGAAGTACTCAGATCTTGTACTTGAGTAAAGGTAGAAGTACTCAGATCTTGTACTTGAGTAAAGGTAGAAGTACCAGAGTGTAGGAATACTCTGTTACAGTAAAAGTCCTGCATTCAAAATGTTCCTCAAGTAAAAGTAGAAAAGTATTCTCATCAAAATATAGTGAAAGACAGTAAAAGTAGTCGTTGTGCAGATTGGTCCATTTCAGAATAATATATTGATATGTTTTATAATGATTGATCATGAAAGTGTTCTCAAAGCTGGTGAAGGTGCAGCTAGTTTGAAGTACTTTGTATACTGCAGGGTAGCTGGTGGATTTACTCCAGGTGGAACTAAAGTCTGATTCAACACTTGATTAGATTTCAGATCATTCATCCACATCTGTGAAGTAACTAAAGGGATTAAATACATGTAGAGGAGTGAAAGTACACCATTTACCTCTGACTTGTGTTTACTGCCAACCTAAAAGTACCTCAACAATAGTAATCAATAATGTATTAAAAAGTTATTTGGCTGATTGTTGTATATCGGCTCAGACAGGTTATATGGGAGGCCCAGTCTACGACAGGTCACTCATTTTGAAATATTAAACTTACTTTTCTTTTCTTTAATTTTTCATCCTCGTGTAGAAGGCTATCACTTGTAGCACTTCTGGATTTGAAATCAAATATGAAGTGCTTTATAAATGGAACCCATTATTATTATTATCACGAAACACACATTTGGTTGTTTATAGCATAAAGAACATCTGAGTTAATGTGAGGTAGGGAAATAATCATTTGAGTATGTGTATATAAATATGTAATTTACAACAGCTGTAAGATGATTGAAAAGCTGGAAAATGCACCTTGAAAATGCTTGAATTTGACTTTGGAAAAGGTGTAAGCCTTTTTTAGCTCGGTTCAAATGTGATGGTTCATTTCATTGTCAATAAATCCCATGAAAAGACCAAAAACCAACCATTTCGTTTGACAAAACCTCAACATCTCTTCAGATTGTGTTAAACTACCGACCTTATCTCAACCAACAACCAAAAGCACTTTCAGATAACCATTGACCTCCAGACCAGGGGACAGGAAATGCTAAAAGGATGAGTCATTTCCTGGGTTTAGGACTCTTGGCAGTGGACAGGAATGAACTGCAGCCTTTTGCATCAGCGTTAGTTAGTTATAGCTGTAGCTCACTTTATATCTTTTGGGGTAATTTGTACAAAGAATCAAGCGTCTGGACTTTTTACAGAGATATAACAACACTACTCTGGGTTTACTAGAAGCATAAACTACAAGCGCTCCGACAGAAGTTGAACCAGAAACAGGGTTGTATTTCTGCCAGAGTTTGACATCTCGTGTGACAATCATCTTTTACAACTTCTCCATTACGGGATGTCTCCTGGCGGCAGATTTACCGTAACGTGACTCACAGAGTAAACCACTAAATGAGTCAGATGTGAACTACAAATAAAACAATAAGTTAAAACAGGTTCCAGAGTTTGTTTGTGTTGATTACTGTAAATACAAATAGTACCATTAAACAACCTTTTATAACCTCTTTCAGACGTAGGAATGTTAATTATGTCAAAGCTTTGAGTGAAAACCAAAGCAGCTGGTTTGTTACTTGGATAATCCTGCACACATCTGAACACCCCGTACCTGTTTAGAGATGTTTAAAACAAGTCAAGGTGAAGGATGGGGATGTTTATAAGGAAGGCCTGGCAGCTGCGTGAGACGTAGAGGAGGCTTTCAGTCCTTTTTGTTTTTAATGCAAAGCAGATGCAGCCTTCAGGAGATTTTCCATTCCACCTTTTCTGGGAGACGATGCAATCAGAGCAGAAATCAAACTTGGTGAGGGGGAAACTTCTGTGTGGCAATGCAGGAGGAGTCATCGACTCAAAGGAGGCACGGGGAGAGCAGGAGCTTTGAGGAGCTTCAGCCGGAGAATTCACAAAACAAGTCCAAGAGCCAGAGGTTCTGACTTCACGGTAGAGTTGCCACGTCAATTCTGAAGAACTCTACCCCAGACCCGTGTGTTTAGCTCAGAGAGAATCATCAACATGCTGCATAACAACATAGAACCATAACACCTCTATCAGCTGACGCCAGCAGGCAGGAGCAGGGAGACACAACACTGACACCTCATTCACACCAACGGTGTTTCAGGGCCGGTTCGGAGCTGGAGCTTGAAAAGCCCCGGGTTTTCCTCTTCACACCGCAGCGGAGCAGCCTCTTAGCTCCGGAATCCGGTTCGTTTCAAGCACCAACAAATTGTCCGGCTGGAGCAAAAGCACCGCATACGTCACACTTACGTCGAGGCGGGGGCAGGGGCGGGATCAACTCCTGAACAACAACAAGAAGCCGGCGTTGTATCCAGTTTGTACACAACGATGGAGAAACTTAACAAGCAGCAGTGGTCCACTGAAGAGACCAGCTACCTGCTGGGAATCTGGTACAGATTACAGAGGTACGGTACGCGGTTTGGCTTTATGAAGCAGGCACGCAAACGGTTACGTCATGACGCAAACGATGACGCAGCACCAGTCGGACTCTGGGCGGTGTGAAAAGAGCCGGAGCTAAACCGAAGAACCGGTTCTGAACCTGAAAAGCTCTAGCACGGAGCTTGAACCGGAGTTGCGTTGGTGTGAATGAGGTATCTGAGCAGCCAGGTTCCAACAGTTTCTCTCTTTTTATCAATTTTGATAACCTAAAAACCTTAGTCTAATAATATTTTGTTCAGTACTTAAATCAATGGGAATCTTCAGATTTGAGTGTGGACTTACACAACATCAATTACATCAATAACAATCACATTAAGAACAACATGATAAGATTGAGACATTCAATCACAATAGAAAAATCATCAGTGTTTGGAGCATCTTTTGTCAAAAGCATAATAAAATCACAGATACATAATAACAACAACATTTATTTTAAACTAATATGTTTTAACATTTACTCCTTAGTTCAATCAGGAGAGACGTGATGTATGGAATACATATTTATTATCGGTCACATTATATAAATGAAACATAATGATGACAGTTTATAACAAGTGAATGAAATGGTGTTTTGGCGATTAGGCCCAGGTTTTGTAGGATATCAATCGGGAAGGGAAGAACCGTTTCCGATGAACCCCCCTGGGTCTGGACACTGGTGGTGGTGATAAGTGGTTAGGTCCGGTTGGAAGGGAGAAGGTTAAGCTTGGCCCTGAGTTGAAAGCAGGAGGCGAAGGGGTGGAGGAGGGTTGCGTGTTGACACCTGGAAGACAGCCGATAGGAAAGGGGAGAGCATATATAGAGGGATTAACAGGTGCGATAATTAGGCTTGTAAATGGAGGGGAGTGATAGGTTAGCTGAGGAGTGGCGCTCCCTGTCATCTAGTGCAGGGAGCGAGTATTGCCATGACGTGCAATACGGAGTGATAGGTCTTCCTGTCTGAACTTGCGCTAAGCTTAATTTAATCTCATTTATCAAACTATAAAATCAAAACCAGCTTGCATTAAAGATTTACTTCAAGGCAATCACTAGTCAAGCATTTTAAACTTCAGGACCATAAGAGATCCAGCTCAGGTGTAAGACACTCTAATCTAATCAATCTGTGTTCTGCAAAATTGCACTGTCTTCAATTTAGGATTATATTTACGTTAGCTTCATTAAATATTAAATTAAAAGACTATGGCCTGATAACATAATTACATTACTTAAACTCTCAATCCTTATGTCATTTCATAATGTGAAGGGAAAAATGTAACAATTCTCAAAATGTTTAACAATCTGAAAAGGAAAAGTTAGGCAAATATTCAAAGACTTTTGTAAAACCTGGAATTAAACATAATCCAGTTTAGAAACAATGATTTTTCCTGGAATTTATATCATTTTCTGGGGATTATTATTGGATATTCTATTTTTTTAAATTGCCAACAAATCCAATGTTTGTGTCGGTCTATTCTTTCACCAGAGTATGAGCTGCTGTGTAAAGATAACTGTACGATGGCTCTACACCGGCAACAACACTAATATTAGTAGAAACACGCCGCTGTTTTAAAAACGATACATGGTTATGGCAAACGATTAAATGAATATATTCTGTCTGTCCATCTGGATGTGAAGCCTTTGAGAAAGTAGATAGAGAAGTAAACATTTACTACAATATGATATAAAGTGTAACAAAACTCATTACTTGTATATACTAGAATAAACAGTGATTTTGTCAACAGTTAATCAATAAGTGCCGGAAGATGTATTTACATCTATATGCAGCCTTAAAAACGAAAAAAATCAAAATGTACATTTTGAGTAGCTTTGGTGTAGATTCAGTGCTTCTCAAAGTGTGGTCCGTGGACCACTGGTGGTCCGTGAGCGCCCCCTAGTGGTCCGTGAGTATATTGGTAACATTTCACATTTGAAATAAATGAATAAATGTAAGTTTTCCGCACTCTCGCGGGAATATCTCCGCAATGGAGCGAGCTTAAGTTTCACTTTCGATTGCATGATATAGCCCAGCGCAACACCTTCGTCAAACATGTTGCCACTTGTTTGTACCATTTTCAGGCGATTTGTAATCTGTTCTAGAAAAACGATGTGATTTTGGATATTTGTGTTTTTTTATTGGTTAAGTGTCCTTGGTATGAAAACGTTTGAGAAACACTGGTGTAGAAGAATAATTGTCCACACCAGGATTTGATGGTATTTAAACATACTTATATAATTCACTCTTCAGTCGAGCACTACGTTTTGCAAGACGTATTTGCCAGAAACGCAGCTCTCAACATCGATTTCAGAACAAGCTGTTTCTGATCTAAGCTAGCCTGGCTAAGTAGCGTATTTTTCTCGGATGTTGATAAATGAATCATTTATCTTCAGAAGCAACATATTATTATTTGAAATGTGTTAGTTTAGGATAGACCCCTTGAAATGAACCATCATGTTTCAACGGGGTCTTAACATGGTACAAAAGCAAGACAGTTACAAAAAAAGCAAAACTAAATCACGTCACAAAACAACCAACAGACAAGACTACGATCACAACACAAACATTAACGGCCCGTCCACGCAGCGGCGTGCGTTGAAGCTTCCAACGCTTCTGCCATTCACTTTGGGTGACGTCACTTTTAGCCGAACTGCATTTTGGGAAGCGACGTGGAGCGTTGCTAGCGTTGCTCGCTTCAAAAGTTGAGCAATGTTCAACTTTTGATGCCTCGACGGAGGCGTCAGCCAATCGAATCATATGCCAGTACAAGCTCTAGCCAATCAAACCGCGTACTTGTATGTCCGGGGCGGGAGATTCATGTGATTGGTTGTTGGTCGAGTTTCAGACACGCCCGCCGGCAAGCGTCAACGCACGCCGCCGTGTGGACGGGCCGTAAGGATACAAATGTGGACATTAATACATGTTCCTAGTAGGGCTGTCCCGAATACCATTTTTCGGGCTCCGGATATTCAGTAGTAATCAGCAGCGAATATTCGGTGCGGAGAGATTTTTTTTTTTTTCATAACACGCTCCGAGACACCTGATAACACGCTGTTAAGCAGAAGCGCAGAAAGAGCATACTATTACGATTTATATGTATTTATTGTCTCAGTACTCGCACACATTAAAACTAAATGTGTCCTCTGCATGTAACCCAGCGCAGCGCAGCGCCCGGGGACCAAATCTGGCTCCAAACTCCGTCTATAACGTTTTACAACCTGAAGATACAAAACACATATTTCTGTTATAACAATACTTTTAATAACATAGCCGTAACAGTCGGCCTAACAGGTAACACTTGTTACCGATACAGTCAACAGTATTTAAATAAATGAAGAACGGAAAACAAATGAACGAACTGTAGCCAATAATTGCCTTAGCCCCAGATGTTCCACATTGCTCCTATTATTTTCACTATTCGGATCAAATTGAAAAACTAATATAAAAAAACAATTCGCTTGCTTGCAACTATTTTCCAAGCAGAGTAAGAGCACGATTTTACCATGTGTAACGTTACTGTTTAAACGGCGGATAAAGCAGCTTCACCATGGCAACTTGACAACAGCTAAGCTAAGCTAGGCTAGTACTTACAGCAGGGGTAGCCAACACGGTGCCCGCGGGCACTCAGTCGCCCGCAGGGGCAACGGGAGGCGCCCGCCGGGCACGTTCTAAAAATAGCTCGCCAAGAAAATCCAAAATGTAAAAAATACACAAAACAAAAAACGAAATGTAATTAAAAGAATCTACCCCATGCAAACGAAACCTAAATCATAGCGAACTCTATCTACTTACTACAACTCTATATCTATCTAACACCCCTCCTCCCCCCACCCCCACAATGAATATCGACCAATCACGTTCTTGCTTGATTTGCGGGACCAGCGTTGCAGTCGGGAAGAAAAGCAATGTGGCACCTCCCCGCTGATTTTCCTTCTGGCAGAATCTACACATCAGCCCCATTGAACAGCCTATCATGCAGCCTATACAGCACATGAGGGCCAGAGCTTTACTGTGTGTGTTGTAACTTGCATATATTTATTCCACTTGACGCACACACACGCATGGCGTAATCTCCAGGGGGGACAGGGGGGGGGACATGTCCCCAGCACTTTTCGAAATCCCGTTTGTGTCCCCCCACTTTACAAATATGTTTATTATTATTTTTTAACGCAAGCCGTCATCGCCACGGAGGAGCACACAACCTGTGTGTGTGTGTGTGTGTGTGTGAGAGAGCACCCCTTTATTAATATAGATAAAGTAAGAAATCCTTCCTATGTGTGCTATAGGACAGTAAACAGTTTAAAAGGGGAGTGATTAGTAAAATATGCATAAAGTAAAAGAAAGAATGCTAACTAGGTAACACAAGATATGAATAAACCAGTTGAAATGATTTGTTATTTGTTGTGATCATATCCTAAAGATGTTTGGATTATTGAAAAGTATATACAGCTCTCTTTCATCTGAGAGTGGAGAGCTGTGTCCATAAATTCATTTTGTGCTCAAAGTGCACCAGATTGATGCATTTCACTTCAACATTTAAAAAAAAAAATCTTCCCAGGGGTGCATGCCCCCGGACCCCCCTAGAGAGGAGGTGAGGTCCCCCCTAGAGGAGGTGAGGACCCCCTAGAGGAGGTGAGGACCCCCTAGAGGAGGTGAGGACCCCCCTAGAGGAGGTGAGGACCCCCCAGAGGAGGTGAGGTCCCCCCTAGAGGAGGTGAGGACCCCCCTAGAGGAGGTGAGGACCCCCCAGAGGAGGTGAGGTCCCCCCTAGAGGAGGTGAGGACCCCCCAGAGGAGGTGAGGACCCCCCTAGAGGAGGTGAGGACCCCCCAGAGGAGGTGAGGTCCCCCCTAGAGGAGGTGAGGACCCCCCAGAGGAGGTGAGGACCCCCCTAGAGGAGGTGAGGTCCCCCCTAGAGGAGGTGAGGTCCCCTGAAGAGAGGAGAAGAGAGGTGATGTGTTCCCTGAACAGCACTTTGTTCCACTGAAGTTGTTTTAAATGTGCTCTATAAGTAAATAGAGAGACTGAGGATGAACTATGGGCCCATCTGTGACCTTGTGTTGTCCTGTTTTCCAGGTAACGGCGGTGGGGGGTCCGAGTCTGGCCTGGAGTTGGGTGTTTGCCCTCGGTGTCCTCATCCTCCCTGTCTTGGGAATCGTTGCTGCATGCATGGAGAAAGAACTCGTCTTCAAAATAGTACGTACAAGATGTGAAACTGAGGAAGAATTCATGTTGTTTTGTTTGTCTGACTGTTTTTTGTTTGTTTTTTACTCCTGTTTTTCTGGAAAGCGACTCTCTGTGCCCTGAAAGGCGGATATATTATTATATTATATTATTATTATTATATATTATATTATTATATATTATTATATATTATATTATATATTATATTATTATTATATTATATTATTATTATTATTATATATTATTATATTATAATTATTATATTAATATTATTATATATTATATTATTATTATTCATCTATTCTTATTATGATTATTCTATTATATTATCTTCTTATTCTTATATATTCTATCTTTATTATTCTTCTATTTCTTATTTCTCTATCTTCTTCTTATATCTTAATTTACTCTTCTTCTCTCTTCTCTTTCTTCATTTCATTCTATCTCTCTTTATATTCTTCTTCTTTCTATCTTCCTTATCTTCTCGTATCTCTTTATTCTTCTTATTCTTCTCTCTCTTCTAGCTTATCTCTTCTCCTTCTTATATCTTTCTCTTCTTCTTCTTCTCTTCTTCTCTTCTCTATTCTTCTTCTTCTCTTCTCCTCTTCTCTCTTGTCTCTTCTCTTCTCTATTCTTCTCTCTCTTCTCCTTCTCTCTTCTTCTTATCTTCTCTTCCCTTCTTCTTCTCCTTCTCTTCTTCTTCTTCTCTCTCTTATCTTCTTCTTCTTCTCTTCCTTCTTTCTTCTATCCTTCTTTTCTCTCTTTCTTCCTCTCTTCTTCTTCTCTTTATATTATTATATATATTATTATATATATTATATTATTATATGATGACACTAATTTGTCTTTAGATTAACCACCATATCTAACAGAGTGTTCTGACATTGATAACAGTTTGCAGGCTTCATGGTGGCGGGAATGATCATCATGCTGATCTTTGGCATTGTTGTCGTTGTCTCAAGAAACAAGGTAATCTGTTTATCCAGCTCTCTACTTTCGCAATGCTATTTCTACCTCCATGTGACTTCCTCTATATCTAACTGACTTCATGCTTATATTATCTTTATCTACCTTGATGCTAACGTGCTGTCTATAACCAACCCAGTCTTACGGCATGTCGTGTTATAGTCACGACATGTAATCTATTGATTCGTGTTCACCAACACCATTTCCCCTTTTTTCGTGTCACAGAACGATTTTAAAAAGCAATGTATTTCTATTGGTAGTGTGTTTCGTGCCTGCGTCTTTTGGTCCGGTCGGGTCTTGGAAGACCGGAAGCTGTGGGGTTCATAAAAACATTTTCTTACTCAATATCAAGCCACGATTATTGTTTTTATTTTAAATCGTATAATGTCTGACTTTTTTTGCCGTCCGCGAGGAAAATAAATGATGCCTCAGAAAATACTGAAATCTGTATTTTTTTAAATCTTTTTTTCCTTCTAATTTGTTATTCTTTTCTAAATAACACACTGTTATTTACTCACCAATAACACACTGTTATTTACTCACCAATAACACACTGTTATTTACTCACTAATAACACACTGTTATTCACTCACCAATAACACACTGTTATTTACTCACCAATAACACACTGTTATTTACTCACTAATAACACACTGTTATTTACTCACCAATAACACACTGTTATTTACTCACCAATAACACACTGTTATTTACTCACTAATAACACACTGTTATTTACTCACCAATAACACACTGTTATTTACTCACCAATAACCACACTGTTATTTACTCACCAATAACACACTGTTATTTACTCACCAATAACACACTGTTATTTACTCACCAATAACACACTGTTATTCACTCACCAATAACACACAAGTATCCTTGTTTTTATTTGTTTAATTCTATAATCTTGGGCTTTTTTGGCGTCCGTCAGGAACTGAATTTCAAAATAAAATAACCGGAAACAGACGTAGGCCTATAAGGGACATTTCGAGCATCATTGCGATACACACCCACTAGGGCTAAACGATTAATCGATTTTAAATCGAAATTGCGATTCGAAATGATGCGATTATCAAATCACAAAGTCTGCGATTTTTTTAACATTTATTTTTTTAACTTTTATTTTTTATATATATTTTTTCTTCTTGTGTGTCAGTCATCCACACCAATCAGAAGTGCTGTGCTCCAAATGTACCAGCCATTGTTAACCAATCAGAAGTGCTGTGCTCCACATGTACCAGCCATTGTTAACCAATCAGAAGTGCTGTGCTCCACATGTACCAGCCATTGTTAACCAATCAGAAGTGCTGTGCTCCACATGTACCAGCCATTGTTAACCAATCAGAAGTGCTGTGCTCCACATGTACCAGCCATTGTTAACCAATCAGAAGTGCTGTGCTCCACATGTACCAGCCATTGTTAACCAATCAGAAGTGGCCCATGATAGAAGGTGATAGACAGATTGATTATTGATTATAAAGCCAATGAAAACATACTTCAGCATTTTATATTTAAGCTTTTCAGCTAGTAGATGTTACAACACTACACTTTTCTTTAAATGGTGCTCGAACTTGATGCTAGTTTAAGTTGATTTTCCAACACAGTCTCACAGCATTTCGTGTTATAGTCACGAAATGAATCTATTGATTCGTGTTCACCAACACGATTTCGCCATTTTTTTAGTGTCACACAGAACGATTTTAAAAGCAATGTGAATAATAATTTCAGTTATCTGGGGGACTGAGCCATTTCTTTTCCTCGGGGACGGCAAAAAAATCCGACATTATAGAATTTAAAATAAAAGGGTTAGGCTTAGGGTAAGATATTGAGTAAGACATCTTTTTTATGAACCCCACAGCTTCCGGTCTTCCAAGACCCGACCGGACAAAAAGCCATGGGGCAGGCACGAAACACACTACCAATAGAAATACATTGCTTTTAAAATCGCTGTGTGACTCGAAAAAAATGTGAAAATCGTGTTGGTGAACACGAATCAATAGATTACATTAATTTCGTGACTATAACACAAAATGCCGTGAGACCGGGTTGGACTTTCTTAACATTCTTTAAACCTTCTCTCTCGGTCTTGATGCTAATGTTGTTGTTTGTTTTATTATAGCTGAAGGATTCTTTGGACACCGCCTCCGCTGAAGTGGCAAAGCCTTTCATGGAAGACAAAGAAATGAAATCGATGCTAATGAGATTCGAAGAGGGTGTAAATGCACTTTTAAAATCTTTCAAATGTAGTCTAGCTAACCTAAAACACGGTTCTTCTAGGATGAATGCTTTCCAATGTACGTTAGAGGAAGTAAATAGATCTCTTTTTTTTAAATGAAGGGTTGTACATTGATGCTTACATTACAGTTACATTCATATTTGATAAAAACTCACTGTACATTTTACATTTATATTCAATGTAATGTTTAATATTCCATTCCTTACACACTTAATATATATAACTTCCTGCTTTATATTTTGTTAATCTAAATTTGTATTTCAACGTGTATATTTTCTACTGTTTTTACATTTTGGATTGTTTATTTCTAGTCTTTTCATTCCTCTAATGTACACGGCCTTGTCTTTTTATGCTGCTGCAATGCAAACAAATCACAAATCGGGATCCATTAAGTACTTCTTATCTTAACCCATTAGAAGCATTGGAAATGGATAGTTCCCAGGCTAAATTCCCACCTTGTGTAACCTTTTGTCTCGTATGTTTTCAGGCCCAATGCTGTGGTGTAGTCAGCTCCAGCGACTGGGGAAACAACATCTCTCGGTCCTGTGAGTGCAAGATGCAACATACAGGATTCCCCTTTGCGTCCGGATGTAAAGACAAACCTGTGGTAGGTTTTGTTAAATGAAAGACCAGGTCTATAAATATACTGTATAGGTAATCAGTCAGCCCCATTTAGTTCTTGTGCAAAACTTAACGCCACTTTTACCTCACTAACGACCAAATCATCTGGAAGCTGTGTATGATTTTAGGTAATGATGGTAGTCGTGGATGGTCTATGAGTTGCCATTCGAGCTTCTTCCGTCCACATAAGGAACAGATTAAGATATTGAATCCTATATCCCTAAAACACTATGGCAGTTGTGTGTTTGAGTTTCTTTAAAACTCTAAACAGTGATTCATGAGGGTAATACCTCATGAATCACAATTCTCAGTATTGCTTAGAAAGTCAAAGTTGTCTGAGTAAAGCAAGAAGGAGTTATCATCACAGGATCAGAACATAACATATACTCTTAAAGATGAACTGTTGCATTACCTAGGGCAGGGTGTCAAGCTCAATTTCAACTCAGGCCACATTAGCATCATGGTTGCACTCATAGGGCCGGTTTTATATATAAGACTATATAAGAATAAATATATAAATATTTAATATATATAAAATAATGTATTATATTACATTATTGCCTCTGCATTGGTTTATTATCGGATAGGGTAATAACTAAGCAGAAGTCTGGGCAAACAATTGCAAGTCTCTTCAGTGCGCATGTCACAAAATGATTTAAAAAGAAAAGCCAAATTCTGGAAAAACAAAAACAAAAAAGCAACATTTTGAAAAAAAAAGACATATTTGAGATGCATTGTGGGACATGTAGTTTATGGGCAATGTGCTTCTGTAAAGCGGCATGTGGGGCCACATGAAATGAAGTCGCGGGCCGGATTTGGCCCCCGGGCCTTGAGTTTGACACCCCTGACCTAGGGTGTTCATGTATTTACAGGTTTAGTTAATACAGTAAAGGTTTATTAAGGGAGTGGGATGCCTTAAATGACCTCTTGACGATGTGTGGTTCACTTCTGTTTAAATGCAGGTATAGCTGTTTTTGAACACTTGTTTATGACTTTCTGTACCTTTGTTTTTCTTGCAGGGAACCTTCGGCCCAGACCAGATCTACGCGACGGTATTCAATCAATTAACCAAGACACCAAGACACCATCCAGTTCTCCTTCCTGTGACGTTTCCAGATAATGACCCTTTCTCCATCTTTTTCTCCTGCAGAGCTGCAGCGGTGTTATCTTTGGGTTTTTCGATATCTTTTTCAAGATCTTTATGGGCTTCTGCTTCACGTTTGCAATCCTCGCAGTAAGTTTCTTATTTATTCTTCTTTTTTGTCCGTGTTGATGGATTCGGCTCCATTCAGCAGCGTTTCGCCGCCAACCGTAACAGCTCGGGTTGACTTCGACACATTGCTTTGCTATTCCATTTCATTTAAGGTCTAACTAATTCATTGGACCTAGCAAACCACAAAGTCATTTTTTCTCCTAGTCTTCAGTCGAAGTTCTAAACGTAACATTTGGAGGTCTTAAGAAGTTGTTGTGTTTTGAGAAAAGTCAGCAAATTTCACATGAACGCATGATTATAGGTAGGGATGCTCCGATCGATCGGTCAGTAGAGAGAGTATCGGCCGATCTCGATCGGTCACCGATCGAGATCGGCCGATACTCTCTCTGCCGATCGATCGGTGCTCTCTAAACATGCCGATCGCGAGAGCCGATCGCATGACGTAAAATACATGACACTTTTCTCTGTGAGCGGCAAAACAAGCTCGCCAACATGGCTTCACCGGTCTGGCATTATTTTAAGGTGTCTGAAAAAGACAGTAAAATAGCGGAATGCAACGTGAAGCAGAAATCCTGCAGCTCCGCCCGCCGGACAGGTGAGCGCAGCGAAACACACAAGAGTTAGACCTAACACACTTAGCTATTTTATCTACCTCTGGAACTAGCTACACTAGTTATAAATATATTTATTCTTCACTGTCGGGTCACTCATTACTGGATCAGTGAGCTGAGATACTGACAGGCTGTCAGAGAGAGAGAGGGAGGGAGAGAGGAAAAGAGAGCGCTTCCGCTCATCTCTCCCGTGTTATTCTCCAAAATGAATGTAAACTTGAATAATGTACATCATTTGAATGTAATAATTAAGTTGATTGTTGTTTGTGGAAGCTCCAGAGAATGAGCATTAACTGAGTTTAAAACATCACTTTCAATGGAAGATTTAAAGTTTAAATCTTCCATTTAGGCCCCGCCCACTCGATCGGATCAGCGATCGGTGATCGGCCCCGAAATTGGCGATCGGAGCATCCCTAATTATAGGTTATTGATTATAGGTTATTAATTATAGGAGATTACAAAAAAATAACCAAACCTTGGACACAATGAGTAATAGGTTGGGTTTGTTCAACACAATACTTCCTGGAATACTTTTTTATTTAATTGTTTTGTTGAATTGTTCTGTTTTTTGTTTTATTTATTTTTATTAAGTATTCCAGTAATGTTTGTTGCATGTTTTTATTTGATTGTATGTATTGTCTTTAGGTTGACCAGGGACTACAGATGAAAAATAGCCTCTTGGCTAACTCTGGCACATGTATAGAAATGTTGTCCCTGTTAAATAAATGAATAATAATTTAAAGAACGAGATCGCGGATACAAGCGGCCGAGATGGGTTTTCTCCGCAGGGTGGCTGAAGTTCGGTCATCAGGGAGGGACTCGGAGTTGAGCCGCTCCTCCTTCGCGTCGAAAGGAGCCAGTTGAGGTGGTTCGGGCACCTAGTTAGGATGCCACCTGGGCGCCTCCCTAGGGAGGTGTTCCAGGCACGTCCAGCTGGGAAGAGACCAAGGGGTAGACCTAGGACCAGGTGGAGGGATTATATCTCTTCGCTGGCCTGGGAGCGCCTTGGGATCCCCCAGTCAGAGCTGGTTGATGAGGGGAAAGGAACGTTTGGGGCTCTCTGCTGGAACTGCTACCCCCGAGACCCGACCACGGATAAGCGGGAGAAGATGGATGGATAAAAAAAATAATAATAAAAGGAAATAATATTAAAGAGGGGTCGGAATTTCCCCTATTGTTGATGATTGATTTGATTTAACAGCAATGTTAATGTTGCAGTTGGACCTCAACATAACCGAAGTAAATGTAGAATTTGTTGTTATTAATTCGGAGCAAGTTAGTTACGAGGTAAAACGCTTCATGGGGCAAAAATAAGTGGATTTTAAATTTGCTTACCTTTTTATTTTTCTCTTCCGCAATAGTGTCTTCTGATTGGTCTGTTTTTTAACCGTCTTCCTGTGTTTTTTCCAGCTGCTGGCCCTGCTGATGAGCGTCCTGATGATCCATCTGATCAGAAAGCACGACAGCGGAGGATCGTCCATGGCCATGAAGAGCTACTAGAGAACGCTCCTCTCGTGACCTCTGACCTTTCACTGGAGGCCTTACTTTACCTTTCATATTATATCTTCTCCTGACATGTGGTTCAGGAAAACTGCTTTATTACTTTCAGCTTTTTGTACTGAGGAGAATGGAACTTGAGTTGCAAAACATTTATTTTTGTAATCGCTCTTGTGTGTTTTGATCGTTTGCTGTATTATAGTTATAGAATAGTGGTATTGGGTAAACGTCAGGAACTTCTTCTGGATCCAAGAAACCCAGTTCCCACGCTTTATTTGTACGTTTATGAGCATCTCATTTGCTTAAAGAATTATTGCCAATTTAACCTTTAACTCTAAGAAAAATTACAAATGAAGTGTCCATATCGATGTTTCGATGGTCAGTGATTGTAAGACATTTCTGAAGTTATCATTAGGAAACAGTTTAAGGTGAATGCCGCCACCTACTGTCCAGAGTGTGTAACGTCATGCCTGAAAGATGATTACTCTGAGGATAAAACAAACAAACCTTTATTCTAGATATTAATCCTGTATTGTTGTGATACTTGAATAAAGCCATTCGGACCTGACGTTGTTATTTCCTGATCTAATAACCCTTTTGTGCTCCACTCTCTTCCCATTGCTTTAGACTCAGTGAGTATCATGGATCCAGTGTGTCCTCATCGAAACCTGGACAAAATAACATGTTCTAAAGTTGCCGGGAACATTTTACAGACTTTAGTTAATAATTTAGTTATAAACTCTACTCTTTATGTGGTTTTTCCAGATATGTGATCATTTCATTAGTCCTTGCTGTGAAACTGATTTAATTTCAGATCTCCTAAATATCATTAGCAGTTATATTTGGCACTATTTGGACTTGTTGAGTACCAGAATCCAACAAAAAGTGAAAGACGATTCGTCTTCTTTGGTGTTTTACAGCCGTTGGCATCTGCAGTGTTACGGCCCGTCCACAGCGGCGTGCGTTGAAAGCTTCACTTTGAATGGGTGACGTCACTTTTCGCCGAACTCCATTGTGGGAGCTTTGCTGGCGTGGCTCGCTGCAAAAGTTGAGCAATGTTCAACTTTCGGCAGAAGCGTCAGCCAATCGAATCAGATGCCAGTACAAGCTCTAGCCAATCAAACCGCTGCTTGTGTGTCAGGGGCGGGAGATTCATGTGATTGGTTGTTGGTCGAGTTTCAGACACGCCCCCCGGCGAGCTTCAACACACGCCGCTGTGTGGACGCTGCCTCCTTCTGGAATTTTGACTGTTCCTCAATACTGAGTGCTTTCTCCAAATTCCAATATATTTCCAACGTTGTGTTCAACCCTTCCCACGTTCCTTAGCCTCGTCATAACTTCCTGTCTTTGCTGAGTATTTTATTAGTGTACTATTAAGATTGCTGTGAATTAACCTGCTCGTTACCACTTCACCTTTCCGCATTGTTCCTATATTTCTTAAAGGAGACCAATTATGCAAAATCCACTTCTTCATGCAGGGGCGGACTGGGACTAAAATTCAGCCCTGGAAACTGACCCAGTCCGGCCACATGAAATGTCAAATGTTAGAAATCCGCTGTTTATTATTTAAAGTTTTACGTCCGATTCGCTCCTTTTTTCATCTCAGTACACAGCTCCAGTTTGGGCATTGGCCTATCATCAGATTTCATTTTTAGTTGCTGCTGTAGCGGAAGTTTAGTAAAATTATTTTTGATGAAATTCTCCACCCTCCATAATTGCACTTGCTTCAGTTGCTTGCTACTTTTTAAGGGCAGTGATGACAGTTACAGTACGAACTGAAGTTGATGCGATTTGGTTGGATTGTGAGGCATGAGTGAGCCTCATCTGATTGGTCAATCCCTCCATTTTTTTTTAACCAAGGGAAGCCAATTTCGGCTGGCCTCCTCTCACAACAGAGTGCAATCTACTGTTTCACCATAACATCTAGAGGGGCGCTGTTTCACTCTTTGTAAAATACTCAATGAGAATGGGGGAGAGACGGGCCGGCAGAATAATTACCGAAACTAAACGAAGTGTTTTTATGTATTTATTAATATTATAACTACAATACAAACAAACAGGGGAAGCCTGGCATCCCTTGGCCTCCAGGAGAAAACGCCACTGAGTTCAAGGGATCATTCTCACCCACCTCTTGCTCTTGCCCTGCACTTGTATACGTGCCAGTTGAGCTGGTTCTTCCAGCAGCTCAACTCTGTCCCTCATCATGAACGCAGGAGGCTGGCTGTATATCTGAACTCGCGCCCTCATCATTCTCTTCATCATCTTGCACTTGTTCTAAGCTGCTGCTGCTGATAGTGCTTGTAGCAGCGCTGCTGCCAAAAAGGTCTGTCAATTTGCCACATGTATATGCTTCACCTGCGAGTGACTTCATCTTTTTCTCTCTTCCCTTCTCGGCCCCACCTTTTTCGTTTTCTTTGATTTTTAACCATGTTTTTTCATTCTCCCTGTCTGCCGTGGCGTCTAATCCCTTCTCTTCATGTGGCCGGTCTTTTTTCTTCTTCATGTGTGATTATTTGACATAAAAACCACACAACTGCATTAGCGGCCGCTGTCGCCCTCTGTCGGCTGTCAGCGCAATTTAAATGATGACGTTAAACCTTTTTTTTTTTTAAAGTGCCGGCCGTCAACGCCGCTTGACGACCGGCCGTTCTGTGGTTCTCCAGATTCTACAGATGGCCAGTCCGCCCCTGTCTTCATGTCTCTTCTACATCAACATGTGTCCCCTCTTCTTCATGTCTCTTCTACATCAACATGTGTCCCCTCTTCTTCATGTCTCTTCTACATCAACATGTGTCCCCTCTTCTTCATGTCTCTTCTACATCAACATGTGTCCCCTCTTCTTCATGTCTCTTCTACATCAACATGTGTCCCCTCTTCTTCATGTCTCTTCTACATCAACATGTGTCCCCTCTTCTTCTACATCAACATGTGTCCTCTTCTTCCTTCTTCTACATCAACATGTGTCCCCTCTTCTTCATGTCTCTTCTACATCAACATGTGTCCCCTCTTCTTCATGTCTCTTCTACATCAACATGTGTCCCCTCTTCTTCATGTATCTTCTACATCAACATGTGTCCCCTCTTCTTCATGTATCTTCTACATCAACATGTGTCCCCTCTTCTTCATGTCTCTTCTACATCAACATGTGTCCTCTCTTCTTCATGTCTCTTCTACATCAACATGTGTCCTCTCTTCTTCATGTATCTTCTACATCAACATGTGTCCCCTCTTCTTCACGTCTCTTCTACATCAACATGTGTCCCCTCTTCTTCATGTCTCTTCTACATCAACATGTGTCCCCTCTTCTTCACGTCTCTTCTACATCAACATGTGTCCTCTCTTCTTCATGTCTCTTCTACATCAACATGTGTCCCCTCTTCTTCACGTCTCTTCTACATCAACATGTGTCCCCTCTTCTTCACGTCTCTTCTACATCAACATGTGTCCCCTCTTCTTCATGTATCTTCTACATCAACATGTGTCCCCTCTTCTTCATGTATCTTCTACATCAACATGTGTCCCCTCTTCTTCATGTCTCTTCTACATCAACATGTGTCCCCTCTTCTTCATGTCTCTTCTACATCAACATGTGTCCTCTCTTCTTCATGTCTCTTCTACATCAACATGTGTCCTCTCTTCTTCGTGTCTCTTCTACATCAACATGTGTCCCCTCTTCTTCATGTCTCTTCTACATCAACATGTGTCCCCTCTTCTTCATGTCTCTTCTACATCTACATGTGTCCCCTCTTCTTCATGTCTCTTCTACATCAACATGTGTCCCCTCTTCTTCATGTCTCTTCTACATCAACATGTGTCCCCTCTTCTTCATGTCTCTTCTACATCAACATGTGTCCTCTCTTCTTCGTGTCTCTTCTACATCAACATGTGTCCCCTCTTCTTCATGTCTCTTCTACATCAACATGTGTCCCCTCTTCTTCATGTCTCTTCTACATCAACATGTGTCCCCTCTTCTTCATGTCTCTTCTACATCAACATGTGTCCCCTCTGTGTAAAGAGACTCTGAAAGTTTCAGGAACAAAGATTCTCTCTCTTTTTGATCCATTTCTATAAAAACCTGTCTGAAAATGAGCTGATCAGATTTTGGCCACTTTATGATGTCATCACGATGTTTTGTCTTGTGTAACCGTTAGCCAATCAGCATCCAAGGTAACCCCCCCGCCCACCTTATCACCTGAATCTCCTCCTAGAGCACCAATAGGCGCGTTCACACCGGAGTACTTTTCCCGTTAGTGCCTGGAATTTTGCGTTCACACCAAAAAGAGAACTTAGTTCCGAGAACTTTTACCTCCATTTTCAGTCCCTGCTAGAGGTGGGACTTTCCTGGGGAGAAAAAAGTACAAATTTCGATTAGCTGGGCGAATTGCAAACCACGCCCCGTAAGACTCTGAAAAGTGTTATGTATTTGCTGGCATTAGCATTATTAGCATTAGCCCCGCGCACCAATGCAGAGAGACTAACTTATGGCAACACAAAAGAAAACATGGGAGCGGTGGAGATGAGGAGGTTCTGGCGATTTACTCGGAAGGCTTCAGTAGAAGCTGCTGGGAGTCCCAGCAGCTTCTACTGAAGGCAAGGGAATTCGGGTGGCAGTATACGCCGTGAAGTGGTTTGCGGCCTGCCAGTAAACCCACAGCAGAAGAAGAAGAAGTGCCGTCAGCGGCTTCATTTGCGTAATCTTCCCTCAGGGAATTTATTGCGGTGTGAACGCGATCTGTAGGCTACTTAGTTCCACGGGGGAACTAAGTGCTGGGAGCTAAGTGCGGCAAAGTACTTGGTGTGAAAGCGGCTATTGTGTTCTTTTTAACCAAGTCTCTCTCAGAGGGGCGTGGGGAGGGGCTCCTTATTTTCATCTAAAGTAACAGACAGAGAATCAGCACTTTGGAAACAGGGCTGAAACAGAGGGGATTATGGGTAATGCTGCAATGATCTGTTTGGTGTTTCAGCCAATCAGAGACAGGCTCTGTATATATCTGAGACCTGTGATATATTGATGAAAAAGAGTATAATAGGGACCCTTAAGACCCTTGCTTTGTATTGAATAGATGCCTTCCCTTTGTCGAGCTTTTCCAGTATTGCTGTCATTGATTGAAAGATCTTGCTTCTCCAGATTTTCCAATGTGATCAGAGCAGATCAGGAACACCTGAGCAAAGGGAGGAGTGCTAATTAATGTAATCAGTTAGACCTGTGTTTACTCTGAAAGGAGAAATACTTTAGGGGTATTTTATTGTTCTTTTGCACAGACTATACTCGAACAAATGTATGCATGTGTTCTACTTTTACGTCATGATAAGAAAATCCCTACAGCCAGTTTCCAAAATCTGTTGGGAAGCGTGAAACCAGAACGTGGGTGTGTTGTTGATGTGTCCTCGTACTTTAGGTCACTTTTTCTTCCAGGAAAAAGCAGCAGACACTAGATGGCAGTACAACCCAGAGAACAGCGTGTTGATAT
>NW_022989829.1:0-26301 GCF_902827175.1 Gymnodraco acuticeps | reverse complement strand
ACCTGTACTTTCTACTTTCACATGTGAACTCAAATACCTGTACTTTCTACTCTTATATGTTCAACTCAAATACCTGTACTTTCTACTTCTTACATGTTGAACCCAAATACCTGTACTTTCTACTTCTCACATGTTGAACTCAAATACCTGTACTTTCTACTTCTACATGTTGAACTCAAATCACCTGTACTTTCTACTTCTTACATGTTGAACTCAAATACCTGTAACTTTCTTACTTCTTACATGTTGAACTCAAATACCTGTACTTTCTACTTCTACATGTTGAACCCAAATACCTGTACTTTCTACTTCTTACATGTTGAACCCAAATACCTGTACTTTCTACTTCTTACATGTTGAACTTTAATACCTGTACTTTCTACTTCTTACGTGTTGAACACAAATACCTGTACTTTCTACTTCTTACGTGTTGAACTCAAATACCTTTACTTTCTACTTCTTACATGTTGAACCCAAATACCTGTACTTTCTACTTCTTACATGTTGAACACAAATACCTGTACTTTCTACTTCTTACATGTTGAACCCAAATACCTGTACTTTCTACTTTTTACATGTTGAACCCAAATACCTGTACTTTCTACTTCTTAACATGTTGAACTCAAATACCTGTACTTTCTACTTCTTACATGTTGAACTCAAATACCTGTACTTTCTACTTCTTACATGTTGAACCCAAATACCTGTACTTTCTACTTCTTACATGTTGAACCAAATACCTGTACTTTCTACTTCTTACATGTAGAACCCAAATACCTACTTTCTACTTCTTACATGTTGAACCCAAATACCTGTACTTTCTACTTCTTACATGTTGAACCCAAATACCTGTACTTTCTACTTCTACATGTTGAACTCAAATACCTGTTTCTACTTCTTACATGTAGAACCCAAATACCTGTACTTTCTACTTCTTACATGTTGAACTCAAATACCTGTACTTTCTACTTCTTACATGTTGAACTCAAATACCTGTACTTTCTACTTCTTACATGTTGAACACAAATACCTGTACTTTCTACTCTTTACATGTAGAACCAAATACCTGTACTTTCTACTTCTTACATGTTGAACTCAAATACCTGTACTTTCTACTTCTTACATGTTGAACCCAAATACCTGTACTTTCTACTTCTTACATGTTGAACCCAAATACCTGTACTTTCTACTTCTTACATGTGAACCCACAAATACCTGTACTTTCTACTTCTTACATGTTGAAACCAAATACCTGTACTTTCTACTTCTTACATGTTGAACCCAAATACCTGTACTTTCTACTTCTTACATGTTGAACTCAAATACCTGTACTTTCTACTTCTTACATGTTGAACCAAATACCTGTACTTTCTACTTCTTACATGTTGAACTCAAATACCTGTACTTTTACTTTCTTACATGTTGAACCCAAATACCTGTACTTTCTACTTCTACATGTGAACCCAAATACCTGTACTTTCTACTTCTTACATGTTGAACACAAATACCTATACTTTCTACTTCTACATGTTGAACCCAAATACCTGTACTTTCTACTTCTTACATGTTGAACCAAATACCTGTACTTTCTACTTCTTACATGTTGAACCCAAATACCTGTACTTTCTACTTCTTACATGTTGAACCCAAATACCTGTACTTTCTACTTCTACATGTTGAACCCAAATACCTGTACTTTCTACTTCTTACATGTTGAACTCAAATACCTGTACTTTCTACTTCTTACATGTTGAACCCAAATACCTGTACTTTCTACTTCTTACATGTAGAACCCAAATACCTGTACTTTCTACTTCTTACATGTTGAACACAAATACCTGTACTTTCTACTTCTTACATGTTGAACCCAAATACCTGTACTTTCTACTTCTTACATGTTGAACTCAAATACCTGTACTTTCTACTTCTTACATGTTGAACCCAAATACCTGTACTTTCTACTTCTACATGTAGAACCCAAATACCTGTACTTTCTACTTCTTACATGTTGAACTCAAATACCTGTACTTTCTACTTCTTACATGTTGAACTCAAATACCTGTACTTTCTATCTTACATGTTGAACACAAATACCTGTACTTTCTACTTCTTACATGTTGAACTCAAATACCTGACTTTCTACTTCTTACATGTTGAACCCAAATACCTGTACTTTCTACTTCTACATGTTGAACCAAATACCTGTACTTTCTACTTCTTACATGTTGAACCCAAATACCTGTACTTTCTACTTCTTACATGTTGAACGCAATACCTGTACTTTCTACTTCTTACATTGTTTTGAACTCACAATACCTGTAACTTTCTACTTACTTCACATGTTGAACGCAATACCTGTACTTTCTACTTCTTACATGTTAGAACCCTCAAATACCTGTACTTTCTACTTCTCACATGTTGACCTCAAATACCTGTACTTTCTTACTTTCTACATGTAGAACCTCAAATACCTGTACTTTCTACTTCTTCACAATGTTGAACTCGCGAATTACCTGTACTTTCTACTTCTTACATGTTAGAACCCAAATACCTGTACTTTCTACTTCTTACATGTTGAACCAAATACTGTACTTCTACTTCTACATGTTGAACCCAAATACCTGTACTTTCTACTTCTTACATGTTGAACTCAAATACCTGTACTTTCTACTTCTTACAGTTGAACCCAAATACCTGTACTTTCTACTTCTTACATGTTGAACCCAAATACCTGTACTTTCTACTTCTCACATGTTGAACCTCAAATACCTGTACTTTCTACTTTCTTACATGTAGAACCCAATACCTGTACTTTCTACTTCTTACATGTTGAACCCAAATACCTGTACTTTCTACTTCTTACATGTTGAACTCCAACTACCCTGTACTTTCTACTTCTTACATGTTGAAACTCAAATACCTGTACTTTCTACTTCTTACATGTTGAACACAAATACCTGTAATTTCTACTTCTTACATGTTGAACTCAAATAACTGTCACTTTTTTTTTTTTTTTTTTTTTTTTTTTTCTTTACTCTACATGTTGAAACCCAAATCCACCTGTACTTTCTACTTCTACATGTTTGAAATCAAATAGCCTGTACCGTTCTATCTCCTTAGCATGGTTGACCCCAAATACCTTGTACTTTCTACTTCTTACATGTTTTGAACTCACACTACCTGTACTTTCTACTTCTCACATGTTGCACTCAAATCCCACCACCCCTGTACTTCTCTTATATTTTTCTTTACATGTTGGTAACCACAAATACCTGTTACTTTCTACTTCTTACATGTGTGAACTCAAATCCCTGTACTTTCTACTTCTTACATGTTGAACTCAAATACCTGTACTTTCTACTTCTTACATGTGTGAACCCAAATACCTGTACTTTCTACTTCTCACATGTTGAACTCAAATACCTGTACTTTCTACTTCTTACATGTTGAACACAAATACCTGTACTTTCTACTTCTTACATGTTGAACTCAAATACCTGTACTTTCTACTTCTTACATGTTGAACTCAAATACCTGTACTTTCTACTTCTTACATGCTGAACTCAAATACTTGTACTTTCTACTTCTCTCATTTTCCAAACAGCTGGTTCCCTTTAGTCTGAATGTGTGTTTGATGCGTGATCATATTCTTTAGAGTCATTGCGTGCCTATTGATTTGAACACGATCCGTGTATCCATCATTTCCTGGTCTTCTCTAAAGAAGAGGGACCAATGGAAACGTTGTCATGTTGCCGTTGTTCAGCATGGAAACATTCATTAGCTAACAATGACATTATTGTTCTATTAATATAAAGGGAGGTCAGGTACTCTTTAAAACAGCTGCTAGTTATGGGTACTTTTTACTCAAGTACATTTCAAAGCCTCTTTACTTTGACTTGAGTAAAGAAGTTTAGTCAGTACTTTCACCAGAGTATTTTTAAACACGAGTATCTGTACTTCTACTTGAGGAAAGGATGTGTGTACTGTTGCCCCCCCTCCTCACCTGGGGAGTAGCTCAGCACCCGGAGGTCTGGCTCCTCCGCTGCCAGCACCCTGAACATCATTTCCCGAGCTGCCTTTCCAGTGCAATAAAGCGCCCAGGACTTAAAAGGCTGCAGGGCGCACAACGAGGTGATGTTGACGACGGAGCGACAGAGCCCTGATCGGGGGGGGGAGAGCCTGAAGGAGGCGGGCCGTCAGACACAAACAGGAAGTCACATTCATGGACAGGTAGGAGTCAACCTCGGCCATATCTGTGAAGCTGCTGGTGAAACGAGACACATCCCCTAGAGAGGCTGGGGGGAGAGAGAGGGTTAAGATAAGATGCTATTCAGATGCTGGTTCCTAAAGTGAGAACAGAACTGGGTAAAAAAAGCTTTTAAATATGCTGCACCGTCTGCCTGGAATAATACACAGAAGGAGCAGAAACTGTCAGATATGATCACTTTGGGGAGTTCAAGTCCATCTTAAAGAACAGAGAACAAGAAACCATTGGTCGATGTGATTGCTCGTAAATCCCATAATTGAAGTCGTTTTAAATTGTGCCAGTTTTTAATGTTTTATAACAGTTTATTTTATTTGCATATTGACTGGTTAATGTGCCATTTCATGTTTTGTGTTTTACAGCTGTATTCCTCTGCCTGTATTGTCTGTGTTTTATCTGATGTAACTCATGTGGCCCTCTTGGCCAGGTCGCTCTTGAAAAAGAGATTTGAAATCTCAATGAGACTTTTACCTGGTTTAATAAAGGATATATATGAGATAAGATAAGATGAAACTTTATTTATCCCCTTGGGGAAATTCAGGCATTAATGGCAGCAACGGGGTCAGAATGAAAAACAGGATTCATACAGGGTAAACATTAAAATAGAATACAAATTAAAATAATAATACAGCAAAAATAAGGTGATAAAGTAACTATTAAAATAACATATCACAGTAAAAAGTTGTGCATTTGTATGAACATGTTAAATATATTTACAAAAGTGTGCAGTTGAGAGTGCAGGTTAAAGTCTTAAAAACAGTGCACTTGTTATGCTTGAACAGTCCTGGTTACTATTAACGGGTTACAGTGTGTAGGTTAATGTTTACAAGATCTGAGTACTTCTAGTAGAAGTACTGTACTCAGATATTGTACTTGAGTATGAGTAGAAGTCTTCTACTCTTACTCAAGTACAAGATCTGAGTACTTCTCCTTTTACTCAAGTACAAAATCTGAGTACTTCTCCTTTTACTCAAGTACAAGATCTGAGTACTTCTACTTGTACTCAATTACAAGATCTGAGTACTTCTAGTTCTCCCACCTCTGGTTTTGAGTCATTTATCAGGTGATGAATGGTAATTAGCAGGTTCTTACCAGCGTTGTTGACCAGTATCACGTGATCTATGTGTTCAGAGAAAGCTGCCCTCGAGGCTGAAACGACGCTCTGCAGCCCCGCCATCTGAGCCAGGTCTGCCGGTACACACTGCACCAAAAGGCCGGATTTACCTGCCTCTGACCCGGCCAGCTCGACCTCCAGAGACCGCAGGTTTTCCTCCGAACGAGCCGTGAGAATGAGCACCGATCCCGGCTTCACTAACCGGGACAACTCTCTCGCTACAGTCCGACCAAAGCCCCTTGAGGCCCCGGTTATGATGCACAGTGCACGGCCCAGGTCTTTTCTCTGAGAGGAGGACATGTTTTCTGCACCATGCACTAGCTGCGTAATATCACTTCCCTTAATTTCCACCCTTTGCGTCCCTTGTTTACGTCTTTTCCTAGCGGTTTAAAGTCCCTCCCACCAGGGATGCTTGGAGAAACGCTAAAATCCCTTTTCAAAAATCTAAATGTAAGATTTGAAGTTCTTGCCACATTCAGTGTTCTGTCTGATAATGTTGGCTTAATATGTGCTGTTGTCGCGAAGGGAGAAGAAAGCAAGGAAATGTGTTTTTTAAGAGCAATGGGACGTCCTTACTGTGTGATATATCCATAGGATATATCAAGTGGAAAGTGAGGAGGAGCAACAGGCTGTACACCCAGCGGTGAAGCCAATCCAGAAGTGCCACACACTGCAGTTCATATAGTGGACGGTAGAGGGAGGCTGCAGAAGGGAGCAATTTCCGTAGAGCCCCGATGTTAAAATGCCCGACTTTAAAGCGGAAATAAACATGTTTCCATCGTGGTTGAAAACACCATATTCTCTGTATGGTTAAATAACTCCATGACAACTGTGAGGTTGTACATTTTAGCATAATAATGTATTATGTATGTATGTAAGCAGAGAGGACTGCTCTTCTTCTAGGATATTACAGGCTGAACATACACCTGTTGCCCTGTCGCCATCTCCCGGATCCACGGTCATTTACACAATGAACCTAGGAATACACTTTATGAAACATCGTACATTATTATTTATAATTCTATATATCTATCTGTCTGTCTGTGGCATTAAGCTTCACGCCTTCCCTTAATAAATACTTTTCAAAACAGCTCGTAAAATATATGTATTTTTAGTTATTTTCCTAAAGAACTTTTAACTATATAAATTCAATAATTTGCTTATTTTATCATTGTCAAGCTGGCAGGTCGGTATCAATCAAAATGTATAATGTAAGCCTTGTCCTTCGGAGGAGAATCATATTCACTTCTCCTTCAGAGACCAAACAACATATTTTGTTCAGAAAAGAAAGCAAGTATTTAGGGAATATCGTTTGCGTTTGTAATCTACCAAAATGATCCCGGACAGAAAAACGAAAGCAGTCGGTAATTATTTTTATATTTTATTTCACTAAACTTCATTATAATAAACAAAAGGTATAGGTCACCATTTTCTCAGAGAGACTTCAATATCCGTGTCACACATTCATATTGAAATCACAAGCGTTACATCACCCAACATATTCACTGTCATATCTACAGAAAATTTGCAATGTTGGTAAAAAACACACACACACACACACACACACACACACACACACACACACACACACACACACACACACACACACACACACACACACACACACACACACACACACACACACACACACACACACACACACACACACACACACACACACACACACACACACACACACACACACACACACACACACACACACACACACACGTTATAACCTGTAATAAAAACCACAATATTAACTTATGTTGTGACGATTAAGATAGACATTTTTATTTAAGTGTCCTATGTCCTGGTGACAAAATGCATATTTTAATGCAGTGTTTAAATCTGTCACATGTATCTAAATCTACTTTCACCTCAATCACTACATGTTATATGAAGATAAAATATTAAAGTAGTAAACATACAAATCAGAAAAGAATCTACCCGTCCTATTTGAAAGCACTAACGTCAAAGTAATAGTAATGACAGAGGAATGTAAGAAATGAACGTGATGCAGGACTAGATAATAAAGGAACGTTAACAAATGTGTGAAATAATGTCAGCAACGTTATGGTGGAAACATCGTCTAGCAATCAGGTCTCTACCCCTTCAAACAGAACCATGTGACCTACATGTTGGATTCACTGTGAGCACGTTTGTCATTTTCAAAATCACTATCCTGGGAGATGAGCTTGTAAGGTTTCTTCCTCTCTTTCTCCTCCAGCACGGAGTTTCCCATCTCCACGTCTTTGCTGCGGAGCTCATGTCGAGACAGAAACTCTACGATACCCGCTCCGATCGAATCCCCCAAAACATTGGTGGTGGTCCGCAGACGGTCCCTGAACACAGAGATGGCAAAAGTACACACATCCTTAACTCAAGTAGAAGTACAGATACTCGTGTTTAAAAATACTCTGGTGAAAGTAGAAGTACTGACTAAACTTCTTTACTCAAGTCAAAGTAAATAAGTTTGAAATGTACTTCAGTAAAAAGTACCCATAACTAGCAGCTGTTTTAAAGAGTACCTGACCTCCCTTTATATTAATAGAACAATAATGTCATTGTTAGCTAATGAATGTTTCCATGCTGAACAACGGCAACATGACAACGTTTCCATTGGTCCCTCTTCTTTAGAGAAGACCAGGAAATGATGGATACACGGATCGTGTTCAAATCAATAGGCACGCAATGACTCTAAAGAATAATGATCACGCATCAAACACACATTCAGACTAAAGGAACCAGCTGTTTGGAAAATGATTGTAGTGGAGAATTTGAGATAACTCAGTGTTGGCACTAGTTTTGTGTCTATCACTAGGTTCACCCAGGTGTGTCGGCCAGAACACCACTTAAGACCAAAGGTCCAGAATAGAGGAAATGAGGAGCTAAGATGAGGCTTGACTTCTTTACTTATTTAGGCAGACATACAGATATTTTTCTGTGTGTGGTTTTTCCTACAAGGGAAATAAACAAAATACAATCAATATAAGATAACTTATGCATACATAAATGATATACATAATGATGCCAAACCCTATAGAAATAATAATCTAGACAAGCTATAATACAACATGTCTCCCTTCTCTTATCATCATAAATACATTAACATATAATGTCAAACACTCTTTACCAGGCAACACAGAGATTAAAAGTTAAGCTACCGCTAATGAATAACGTTCCACTTCCGGTTGGCGGGAAGCGGCAGCCGATGCTCTTATTGTGAAACGCTACAGACATGCTACTTCCGGTAGCCGAGTAGCGGAGCAATAAATGAACTGTTAACACATAATTTCTCACCTTTAACGCCACATAAACATTTATCCACAAACTACATCCTATTACATTAATAATAGATCTGTGCCACTCAACACGGTGTACCTAACTTTGAGACAGGAGTGCCGACTCACTTGATGAGTGACTTAATGAGCAGCCATAATAAACATGCACGCAGCATGCACCGATCACATGAGCACGGAGACTCTGCATTAAGCCCCATCGGCACAGAAGTTATCACAATAATAATTAAGTGTAGAACAACCTAACAGGCAGCACTGTGGACAAACACTCACGTTCATTTACGCACACAATACGAAGCTTAAAACGGCATAACTTTCCTGCAACTACTGACGCACATTACCCTCTGATGTGTGACGTCACCCAAACACTATGAAGGTATCAACTCTGTATAATAAAATAATATATATATATATATATATATATATATATATCAAGAACTATAACTTTGGAGCCTTTTCTACAATGATAGAAGTAGAAAGTACAGGTATTTGTGTTCAACATGTAAGAAGTAGAAAGTACAGGTATTTGTGTTCAACATGTACGAAGTAGAAAGTACAGGTATTTGTGTTCAACATGTACGAAGTTGAAAGTACAGGTATTTGTGTTCAAAATGTAAGAAGTCAAAGAAAAAGTCGTCAGAAAAATAAGTCGTGGAGTAAAGTACTGATACCAGAAGATTAAGTACAGTAACGAAGTATTTGTACTCCACTACTTCCCACCTCTGGGAACAACTCTTTGCAATTAGAGCTCTGTCTGTACGGTTTTATTCTGGTACATTGATTTGAATACTGAGCTTGGAAACCTAGCACTTTTCTTCTGAAAGTGAACCCTGATTTAAGTGACAACCCTGCCCTAGAACCACAGAGACTTCCAACATTAGACGCTGCTCTTCCCTCTGTCTTCTTGCTGGAAGGCTTTGACAGACGTTCAGATTTGGTGCATCCTTAAAGGAGGGAACGATTTATTTCCTATTACCCCAGTTAGCTGAGTAATTTCTGGGATAGGGTATTCTAATTGAAATGATTAATTTGGGAAACCTAATTATGTTTCTATGTTAAAACTCATCGCACAAAATATTCAATACAAAAGGGAAGATGTGGAACGAGACCCCTGAGAGAGAGAAGTGTGTCACTGGGTGGTACTGTAGTAGAGACGGTTCTGACCTTAAAACATTCATCATGTCAGTGAAAGTTACACACAGATACTCACAAGAACCAATCGACCGCAATGATGAGAGTGATGTCATCAGTAGGAAGTCCAACAGAGGTCAAAACAATCACCATGGTGACCAGTCCGGCCTGAGGGATGCCTGCCGCTCCAATGCTGGCCGCAGTGGCTGTGATACTGGATTAAAGAGAAGAGAAACTATTGTATATCTGCATTTCTCTTATTGATAACCAGAGGTGGAGAAGTACTCAGATCTTGTACTTGAGTAAAAGTAGAAGTACTCAGATCTTGAATAAAAGTAGAAGTACTCAGATCTTGTACTTGAGTTAAAGTAGAAGTACTCAGATCTTGAGTAAAAGTAGAAGTACTCAGATCTTGTACTTGAGTAAAAGTAGAAGTACTCAGATCTTGTACTTGAGTTAAAGTAGAAGTACTCAGATCTTGAGTAAAAGTAGAAGTACTCAGATCTTGTACTTGAGTAAAAGTAGAAGTACTCAGATCATATACTTGAATAAAAGTAGAAGTACTCAGATCTTGTACTTGAGTAAAAGAAGAAGTACTCAGATCATGTACTTGAGTAAAAGTAGAAGTACTCAGATCTTGTACTTGAGTAAAAGTAGAAGTACTCAGATCTTGAGTAAAAGTAGAAGTACTCAGATCTTGTACTTGAGTAAAAGTAGAAGTACTCAGATCTTGTACTTGAGTTAAAGTAGAAGTACTCAGATCTTGAGTAAAAGTAGAAGTACTCAGATCTTGTACTTGAGTAAAAGTAGAAGTACTCAGATCATATACTTGAATAAAAGTAGAAGTACTCAGATCTTGTACTTGAGTAAAAGAAGAAGTACTCAGGTCTTGTTCTTGAGTAAAAGTATAAGTACTCAGGTCTTGTACTTGAGTAAACGTAGAAGTACCAGAGTGTAGGAATACTCTGTTTCAGTAAAAGTCCTGCATTCAAAATGTTCCTCAAGTGAAAGTAGAAAAGTATTCTCATCTAAATATAGTGAAAGACAGTGAAAATAGTCGTTGTGCAGATTGGTCCATTTCAGAATAATATATATGATATGTTTTATAATGATTGATCATGAAAGTGTTCTCAAAGCTGGTAAAGGTGCAGCTAGTTTGAAGGACTTTGTATACTGCAGGGTAGCTGGTGGATTTACTCCAGGTGGAACTAAAGTCTGATTTAACACTTGATTATATTTCACATCATTCATCCACATCTGTGAAGTAACTAAAGGTATAAATACATGTAGTGGAGGAGAAGTACACCATGTACCTCTGAACTGTAGAGGAGTAGAAGTACACAGTAGCATACAATGGAAATAACAGCGTCTGCCATTTCCACTCTCCTACCTGATGGTGAGGATCTGACCAAAGTTCATCTCCACGTTGTTGACCTGGGCTATAAAGATGGCCGCCAGCGCCTCATAAAGCGCCGTTCCATCCATATTGATCGTGGCTCCCACCGGCAGCACGAAGCGCGTGATTCTCTTGTCAATTTTGTTGTTTTCCTCCAGACATTTAAAGGTGACAGGCAGGGTTGCAGAGCTGAGCCATGAAAACAAACAGAAACAGGTTCAAAACACACTCAGAATCACTTGTATTTTTATAGTAAATAGTTATCAACGCAATAAACCGTATTTAATTGAGTCTTAATGTACATGATTTAATTTCATATTCTGTTCTTGTACATATCATATTCTATTTACACGTATATTGACTTTTTGCACTACTTTTTATTTTGTATTTTTGTATTTTATACTATATGTTGCATCGTTGGAGGAGCTCAGGTCAGAAGAATTTCATTTCCATTTCTCCACTGAAGCTTTGTGTGCATATGATGATAAAACCTTTGAATCTAATAAGTGGTGCATACAGAGACACGGGACATATGGACATATACTTCTTAATAAATCATAATAATACATTGGATCTTTCTGCTAATGCTCAAAGACGCTTGACATAAAATCAGAACAGACACAGTATAAAGAAAACAACAGTAGTCCTAATCCTAGTGCGAGGAAAGTGTGTTGATGGTCAGAGTTTGAAAGAGAGTGAATAAGTGAGTTTTGAGAGATGTAAGGATACAAGTGTTGGGGTGCGTCTCACTTCGGTTATTTTTCATTTCCTCGCTCCTCAGTCTCGGAATCACCGGAAGTTGATTTGTCCTCGGTCCTCCGGCAGAAATAAGGCCACTGGGACGCTACTCAACATCTTGAGTAGCGTCCCAGTGGCCTTATTTCTGCCGGAGGACCGAGGAGCGGGGAGCGATAATCGAGGAACCACCAGATCATCCTCCGATGAAATCCTCAGACACTCGCCCCGCCCCCTTACTGTGTATCGCTCACTGATTGGACGATGCAGCGCATGCACTGATCTGGCTGCTGTCAGACTGTGCGGCGTCATCACAAACGGACGTCGCTTCACGTGACGCCCTGGAGGAAACGACGTCACATTGCTCTTAAAACTCATTTCCCTGCTTCTCGTGGTTTCCTTGCGTCTCTCCATGCTTCCCTGGTGGGAGGGACTAGTCGCAGGGAAACGACGCAAGTGAGGGACGCAAGGAATCCATTTAACCGAAGTGAAACGCACCCTGGGTGTTTCTCAACGTCAAGGAAGGCTGCTCCAGAGCCACTATTTCAAGCATACTATGTCATCGAGTCCCACCGACTGTTCCAATGTATATGCATACTTGGAATCCTACCGAATCCTACCGAGCCCGGCGTACTTCGTAGCGAGAAATTTGGAGGCTGCACATGTGTAGACTCCGCGGTCTTAAAATCCCCACAATGCTTTGCGCACGGACCAATTTCCAAATCTTTGGCGGAAATAGCCTAGCGCTCCATTTAAGGCGGGGCCTCTCATATGACGCACACCTGCACACTTGCTCGCCTGTTCCACTCTTCGTTTTCCGAATGCCAGGAAGTATTCTTGCCTCGCTTCTGAAGCAAGTGACTCGGAAGACATGTGCTACCAAGCAAGCGTCCTCGACATTGAGAAACACCCCGAGTCTTGCTCGCTCTCTCGGTGGAAGGATCTGTGTTTGAGAGCAGCTACCTGACCTACATGCTTTGGTTTCCCTTCCTCTTAGTTTGGCATTGAACACCTTGCACCACGTTCACACCCCCCCACGGCCACACCTACAGTAAACACTACTGATAAACACATTCCATTGTGGTAGCTCTTTTGTTAAGTTAAGTTATTATTATAATACATATCGTTCCTTAAACCGTGTCCTTTCCACGTTCTTTGTTATGGCCAAGACAAAGGGCCTGTTTCTAACTTTAGACTGAGCTTCTTTGTGCTAAAAACTAGTCTAGATACGCTACCTAACAAACTCTAAACAAGCCGCACGAGCTGCATCCAAAATGTCAGTAAGTGCCGACAGCTCTAATGTATTTCTGTCACATGTTAGTTGCCTCAGGCTAAAGCTAACATGAGTTAGACTGGATATACGTTTGTTTGCGCAGTCTCTGCATTACTGTCATTTAAGGTCACATCCACAGTGTTGAGTGAATCCCGGATACGTTCTGTGGTGACTATGATTCTTTATTTGCTAGAGCTTGTTGTGAACTTTGTGTATCCATTTCATTTGTTCATTTAAATCCACTAAATTGGTGTTTTTGCGTTTTGTATAAGGCTAAAATTGTACTAATCTGCATTTTAATCATGCATTGGTAGACAATTAGACAGACATCGTTGAATCTCATTTTTTCAACAGTGATTGTTTGATGGGTCGAAAATGAATCAGCACCTGCTTTAAACATCCCTCTCCCTGTAGCTCCTGTGCTGTTTTTGCTGGTCAGTTAATGCAGAGTAGTAGATAGTACCAAGATCTGACCACATACAACAGAAAATTAAAACACTTTATACACTCAAAAGCAAGGAAAGGGGAAGGTCTCAGCGAGGCAATTTACATTACAGGAAGTGTTTGCCAGATTGTGAAACTTGCCTACATTTGAATTATAAACCAATGGTCGAAAAGACAACCTTCTGTCTGTTCTAAGGAAGTGAGAATTAGAGATGTGAATTCAAACCACGGGAGAACCAAACCAGAGAAGATAGTTATACTTAAATGAGACTTAAAGGTGGGGTAGGTAAGAATGGAGAAACCAGCTCGAGTGCGCTAGAATTTGAAAATACACAACCGGAACAAATCTACCCCTTCCTTCAGACTTCCTCACAGAGCCCCTCCTCCAACACACGAACGCGCACATGACCAATGAGGGCACGAGATCAGTTTGTGCCCAGATGGGAGGCTGACAGGCAGGTAGGCCATCCAGTTACTTTAGCCGGGCCGGCTCAGATGATTGGTCGTGCTTTTTACAGCGCTACGGCTTCCACTGATGACATTTTTGTATGTATTTATTGTCAAAGCATTTAATGTTTTCATTGCTATCGGGATGTTAAGAGCATTCCATGGAATATAACAACAACTGTTTCTGAAGTGAATTACCTACCCCACCTTTAATGATACATTTACTACAACAGAGGTGAGGTATTGTTGGACTCACCTGGAGGACGTTCCCAGGGCGGTGACCAGAGCTTGCAGGATGCCAGCGATGAAGGTGAAGGGGTTTTGCCGAGTGATAACAAAATAGAGAGTGGGAAGAATAAGAACTCCGTGGATTAGTAACCCGATTATCACCGTGATGGTATACATGCCCAGCTGGCCGCCCATCTGAGTCAAGTCGTCCATCTCCACGATCTTTCCTGCGATCAGGAACAGGATCCCGATAGGAGCGTACCTGAGAGAGGAAGAACGAGGAAGATGATGGTGACATTTATGTTCAACAGGAAACACCTCTCATCAGAGAGGGCACAAGTACACACATCCTTTACTCAATTAGAAGTACAGATACTCGTGTTTAAAAATACTCTGGTGAAAGTAGAAGTAGCCTACTGACTAAACTTCTTTACTCAAGTCAAAGTAAAGAGGGCTTTGAAGTGTACTTCAGTAAAAAGTACCCATAACTAGCAGCTGCTTTAAAGAGTACCTGACCTCCCTTTATATTAATAGAACAATAATGTCATTGTTAGCTAATGAATGTTTCCATGCTGAACAACGGCAACATGACAACGTTTCCATTGGTCCCTCTTCTTTAGAGAAGACCAGGAAATGATGGATACACGGATCGTGTTCAAATCAATAGGCACGCAATGACTCTAAAGAATAATGATCACGCATCAAACACACATTCAGACTAAAGGAACCAGCTGTTTGGGAAATGAGAGAAGTAGAAAGTACAGGTATTTGAGTTCAACATGTAAGAAGTAGAAAGTACAGGTATTTGAGTTCAACATGTAAGAAGTAGAAAGTACAGGTATTTGTGTTCAACATGTAAGAAGTAGAAAGTACAGGTATTTGAGTTCAACATGTAAGAAGTAGAAAGTACAGGTATTTGAGTTCAACATGTAAGAAGTAGAAAGTACAGGTATTTGAGTTCAACATGTAAGAAGTAGAAAGTACAGGTATTTGAGTTAGAAATGTAAGAAGTCAAAGTAAAAAGTCGTCAGAAAAATAAGTAGTGGAGTGAAGTACTGATACCAGAAAAATGTACTTAAGTAACAAAGTATTTGTACTCCACCACTTCCTGCCTCTCACAGTGAACTTTTACCACATGATGATGGCCACCAGGCGCATGATGGCTTCATTCATGGCGTCGAAGAAGTCCCTGAGGACCTGGCCCTGCTCCTTCATGTTGCCAATTATCAAACCAAAGCACACGGAAAAGACCACCAGCCCGAGAGCGTTGACCCCGTTGACCTGGCCCGGCACCGGGATCACTTCCTCTCTGGAGATCTCCATCACCTCCTGGGTCGCATTGGTGGAGTTGAAGAGGGTTTCGTTCACCGTCATCGTCACAGTGACAACCCGCTTTCCATACTTGGTTTTGAACTGGAGAAAAGAGAGAATGAAAGGTCACCTATTGTGCAAAATCTTAGAAGATGTCAGTATTTCCTGCAGCTGATGAATATCCATGGCCTTTAAGAAAGACCATAAATAAGACTAAACGCTCCAGAGCAATCAAATTAATTGACGTTTGGTGTCTTCCAGGTCACAATACCCTTTCACGATGAAAGCTCAACAAAATAGCATGCGTATTAGCTTAAAGGTCACCTATTGTGCGAAATCCCCTTTTCCCTGTAAATGTGTATCCATCATTTCCTGGTCTTCTCTAAAGAAGAGGGACCAATGGAAACGTTGTCATGTTGCCGTTGTTCAGCATGGAAACATTCATTAGCTAACAATGACATTATTGTTCTATTAATATAAAGGGAGGTCAGGTACTCTTTAAAACAGCTGCTAGTTATGGGTACTTTTTACTGAAGTACATTTCAAAGCCTCTTTACTTTGACTTGAGTAAAGAAGTTTAGTCAGTACTTCTACTTTCACCAGAGTACTTTTAAACACAAGTATCTGTACTTCTACTTGTATATATATAGACATTTTATTTATTGGGATAAACCCCTTGAGATGCACCATCTCGCTTTCAAGGGGGTCCCGACAATAGCAACAACTTACAGACTTACATAAACAAAAAGACAAAAAGCTTGAGTAAAGGAGGTGTGTAACTCTCTGTGTTAAAAACAAACCAGTGGCTCTGGATGATCATGGAAAACAGTAAAAGGCCAACATGTCTACACACTCGATCTCTTAAACATATGAAGCTTAGCGCAAGTTCAACCAGGAAGACCGTCTTTACTCATTCATGTATTTCTATCTCCATGTTTCTACTTTCTCTCCTCTCAATAAGTGACCGGGGGCGTCACTCTTCAGCTTAGCCAATCACTTCGCTCTATTCCCAAGAGCCTATCATAGCGTGCCGTCAAACCCTTTAAACTCTGCTCTTTCCCCTCCGACAGCTGTCATTTCAGGTGACTCAACGCAGCCCTCCTCCCCCCCTTTGCACCTCCCGTCCCTCCGAATCCAGGGTCAAGATATGCCCCTCCCCTTCAGACCGACCCAACTATCCAATCACCACCACCAGGGTCAAGCTAAGCCCCTCCCCTTCAGACCGACCCAACTATCCATTCACCACCACCAGGGTCAAGCTAAGCCACTCCCCTTCAGACCGGCCCCAACTATCCATTCACCACCACCAGGGTCAAGCTAAGCCCCTCCCCTTCAGACCGACCCAACTATCCATTCACCACCACCAGGGTCAAGCTAAGCCCCTCCCCTTCAGACCGACCCAACTATCCATTCACCACCACCAGGGTCAAGCCAAGCCCCTCCCCTTCAGACCGACCCCAACTATCCATTCACCACCACCAGGGTCAAGCTAAGCCCCTCCCCTACAGACCGAACCCAACCATCCATTCACCACCACCAGGGTCAAGCTAAGCCCCTCCCCTTCAGACCGACCCAACTATCCATTCACCACCACCAGGGTCAAGCTAAGCCACTCCCCTCAGACCGACCCAACTATCCATTCACCACCACCAGTGTCAAGCTAAGCCACTCCTCTTCAGACCGACCCAACTATCCATTCACCACCACCAGGGTCAAGCTAAGCCACTCCCCTTCAGACCGGCCCCAACTATCCATTCACCACCACCAGGGTCAAGCTAAGCCACTCCTCCTCAGACCGACCCAACTATCCATTCACCACCACCAGTGTCTAGACCCCGGGGGGGTTTCATCGGATCGGTTCTCCCCTCCCGAATGATACTTCCTGCACAACGGGGCCTTATCGTCACATTCATTTGTGTATCTGCGCATTAAATATGTATCTTCACATCAAAACCGTCTCTCCTGATTGAACTGTTATCTTGTGGGTGACATCAACACTGCACGGCTTTCTGAGACCTCAACATATAAAGCTCACCTGCTGGGTGCAGGCCTGGACCAGGTTTGGAGGAAACATGTTTCTGGAAAGAGAAATAACAGAATTGTTAAGAGACGATGGTGTCCACTCTGACTCAGAATCAGAATACCTTTATTAGAATTAGTTACATAATCTACAAAAAACACACCCTGAGACACGAGCTGTTTCCTGTAGTTATTGAATTGCAGTTTTATTATTCTGCTGCTGTGTTTATTGTATTTTTGTAACTCTGGCACAACAATTTCCTTCGGGATAAATAAAGTCTTATCAAAGTCAACTTTATTGTCAATCTTTCAGTTTGTGTGTACAGACAGAGGGATCCAAATACCGTTTCCCACAATGCCAAATACAGTAACAAAGATATATAAAAGTATGTATATACATATATATACACAGACACATTTATTCATGTGCACACATTTAGACGTAAATAAAAGCACATCAATCAATCAATACAAAATATCACTTCAACAACTTTGAGAAATGTGCATCGTATCTTTTCTCACCTGATCAGATCTAAGAAGGCGTCTGCAGGACTGACTTGCTCGATCTTCTGCTGCTTTCCAAACTCCGCTTTGGATCCTTTCCCGGGGTGAATGATGAGGACAACGATGATCCCGGTGAAGACTGCGATGAAGGTCGTGGTCATGTAATAAATCAAGGCTCTCATGCCCATCTTTCCTGACGCTTTGCTGTCCAACGCTGCCATTCCTAGAGCACAGGGTGAATACAGAGAATTATTAAGACATCTCTCAAATGTGGTTATTTTTGAACCAGGAGGTATTTTTTTTCTTTTTGTTACGCTTCCACCAGGTTTTATGGAAAGAATAAATGCAATATATGAGGAGAAATATGTGAAAACCAGCTTTAAAAACTCTCTTTTTCTGTATTTATTTTGAGAGCGTGAATAGAAATAAGAATATGTTTAAAACAACAATCGTCTTCTTCAAATCCGTCCCATCAAAGGGGATTTAAAACCAACAAACCAGACATTTAACATGTCTTTAATGGCAATCAAAGCTGCGGAATACACTGTAATAAACCAAACATGGGATAAAAGTACTTTTTGTTTTGATTTTTTATCAACATTTGTTATTTCTATTTGAGATGTTTACATTGTGGATTGTTTATTTCTAGTCTTTCAATTTCTCCAATGTGTTCAGGTCTTTTTATGCTGCTGCAACGCAAACATGTCCCAATATGGGATCCATGAAGTACTTCTTATCTTATTATGAATATTGAACAGTGTTTGATATTGAATAGTGAAAGTGAGATGGTGTACGGGAGCATTTCGAGTCTGGACTGATGACTGATGGCGACTGAATGTAGGCTTGATGAGAGGAAACGTTTTATACGGGAATGTTAGAAGCATTACATCCCATGTCACTTGTTAGTCGCTTTTATCCAAAGCGACTAACATACTCTGGTCAATCCTCACAGGAGCACTGTGGGGTGAAGAGTCTCAGGGACACAACGACATGCTGACTGCAGTGGGGTTTGAACCTGTGCTCCCATGATCCCAGCGCACAACCCACTGCGCCACACGCCTCCATGAAGAAGCGTGTGCTGTACATCGAACTCTTTTGACACCAGCAAGAAGAGATACTCGGAGATGACAGAAGACTGACAGCTGGCTTTTCAAGATCTTTCCCGACCTCGCTCCTGTCTTTCTGTTTCCTTCTCTCTTTTCCTCGCTCCTTCTCTCTTTTCCTCGCTCCTAAGGCTGCACGATTTTGGGAAAAAATCGAATTGCGATTTTTCTGACAAATATTGCGATTCGAATTGCGATATTTGTTTTTAAGCGACCCAACGGAAGTTTATTGTAAAATGCGGCCATATCTCCGGCTAGGAAGGTCGTATCAACGTGCTCCCGTCTCTAGCACCCCGCAGCCCGAGCTACGAGTGAAAGAACTAAACTTACATGAAACTTCCGTTGGGTTGCTTTAAAGTCAAGCTTCAGTTTAAGATCCACCCTGTAACAGAAACACGTGATGGAGCATTACTAACCTGACTCAGATGGTTCACCAAACCATCTAAAGCTCCATTGGAAGCCATTTGGAAAGGGCAGGCACTTTCAGAAGCACTTGGCAGGTGATTGGATCAATCTGTCTATCACCTTCTATCATGGGCCGCTTCTGATTGGTTAACAATGGCTGGTACATGTGGAGCACAGAACTTCTGATTGGTGTGGATGACTGACACACAAAAAATAAATAAATAATATGTTAAAAAAAATCGCAGGCTTTGTGATTTGATAATCGCATCATTTAAAATCGCGATCTCGATTTAAAATCGATTACTCGTTCAGCCCTACTCGCTCCTTCTCTCTTTTCCTCTGTGGTCTTGTCCTCTCCTTCCTTCCCCTTTCTGTAACTCAACACAACATCCAAGCCTGGTTTTTATATTTGCCTTTAATGCAGCTCTGGTTCACTTTTACTCAGGGTAATTAGAGCTCCGCCAGGACATTTCGTACATCTGCTACTTTGACATGTTCCTAATTTGTGGAGCGGGAACACATAGAAAAGTGTTTGAGAGCAGCTGCTGGGAACCAGGAGATTAGACCTGAGGACGGAGCACCTTGTGTAATTAAATTGGAAAGAAAGTGTTCTCTGTAACTGAGTCAGTGGGAAGTTCTTCATCACGCAGCTGGGTAGAGGTCAGCCTCCTCAGTCACTGCTGACCTCCTCCTGAACCAGCTCGGGAAAAACAAAGTTTATCTGAGACCTGAAACATTGATTTTCAGGCATTTTCAGAACATGAAACCAACAGGATAAATAAAAAGTCTAACTGATTTCCAGAGTTGTATATGCAGAGAATAATACAAGTCCTCTATGGCCCTTTCTCATTTCTCTATCTCCCCTCCTCGACTCCTATCCTCGTGTCTTAGTCCCGCCCACAGGAGATGCGAGCGGAGGAGTCGAGGAGGGGTAATTAGTGAAATGTCTTTACTTTTTATTTTTCTAATTTTAAACCTATAGTTAGAGCTGGTTTCAGTTGCTATGCTTACCAGTCACTTTTACGCTGCTATGGACATATTTGCACACTTTGTAAACATAATCTTTTTTTATATATATATCCTGCTTACTTGAAGTAAACAGTTATTTTGTGTTTTTTTGTAAATATTGAGTGTTCTTTTACATTACATGTTACTTTGCTTTTATCCAAAGCGACTTACATACTCAATACTGTGGACAATCCCCACAGGAGCAAAGTGTCTTGCCCAGGGACACAACGACATGCTGACTACAGTGGGGTTTGAACCTGTGACCCCCTGAACCCAACGCACTAGCCCACTGCGCCACACGCCTCCCGTTCTTGCATTTTAATGTGTATTTTTTTTAGATTTCGATCTTTCTGTGTATACAAACATATTTTGAGATTGACAATACAGTTGACTTTGACTTGACTTTGACTCATCCTCCTGGGTCCTGCATTTTAAAGTATTTTATTGTATGTTTTTTTTGTCTTTTCTTTTATCTTATTCCATTGTATTTGTATTTTTTTTTGTGGCCAACTCTTTTTTCTTTTCTTTTTTGTTGCCATCACAGATGGGGTGTTTCTCAATGTCGAGGACGCTTCCTTGGTAGGACAAGTCCCTCAGAGTCAGTTGCTTCAGAAACGAGGCAAGAATCCTTCCTAGCCTCTGAAAACGAAGAATGGTGGAACAGGCTAACAGGTGTGCGTCATGAGAGGCCCCGCCTTCAATGGAGCGCGACTTCCGCCAAAGATTGGGAAATTGGTCCGTGCGCAAAGCATTGTGGGGATTTTAAGACCGCGGAGTCTACATATGTGCAGCCTCAAATTTTCCCGCAACGAAGGACGCCGGCCTCGGTAGAATTCCAAGCATCCTGGACATTGGAACAGTTCTTCGGCGGGACTCGATGACGTAGCATACTTCAAATAATGGCTCTGGAGTAGCTTTCCGCGGAGCTGTTACGTTACGTCCGTGGATTGGTCCAAATTGACCAATCCACGGACTTCCTCACACACACACACTCAATCTTTTCTCAGCTGCAGCTCCGCCGATTTCTCCTCTCTGACATGGCGGCTCCCAGCCAGGCTGCGGGTGTGTGTGTGTGTTCGGGCTGGTTTTGCTGTGTCTCGCTGTCTCACAGACGGCCACTGGGCTCACAGGGAGGGGGGGGGAGGAGCTCCAACAAGCCGTGTAGGACAGAGTGAACACACATACTCTGCTGCATGAGAAACCAATGTGAGTTTGGAACATTGAACAGTGTAAATCTGTTAGACCTCAACAATGGAATTATGATCAGTAGAAATGGCCATGACACGGGACCTTTAATAAATAAAGTATGTGGGGGTTTCCATCGTATTCCAATTATTTTGTTGGCTGCTGTTAGACCAGCGAAAAGCACCCTTTTCTGATGGTAGTAGGTCAAGAGAAGAATCATCCAACAATACAATATTTGGGAGACAAGATGTGAACTCCAATAATCTCAGATACAATGTCAATAACTTGTTTCCTTGTATTTTTATAAAACATGTATTCAGTCTATATTGTCTTTTCATTATGTTCCTGTAATTTTGATATATCTATAATCTCTAAAGCCGTGCACGTGATTTGTGATATTGGGTTACACACAATTTAATATAAAGTAAGCTTTGATGAGTGGAGGGAAACTGAACCAGAGCAAAGTGCAGTGACCTGTGATGCAATGTGTGTTACCTGTTATCAGACTGGACACCAGTAAGGGCAGAACGAGCATCTGGAGCATTCTCATCAACAGCTCTCCGGGGAAAGAGAAGTACTTCACTTCTCGATAGGTCATCTTATACGGACGGAGCGCGAATCCCAGAACGATTCCTGCCGAGAGAGAGAGAGTCTTTGATGCATTGAGAAGTGTTGTTAACGTAATGCAGACACAGACTGTCTCAGACGTTTGCATTAAAGGTCTCCTATTATACTATTTGTAGGCATATATTATAGATCTCAGATATACAAAAACATGTCTATGAAGTGTTTTGCTCAGAATACCAAACACCCATTCTAGCCTCATACCCCTCTATTTCAGCCTGTTACTAAAGTGCTGATTCTGATAGAAGTATGGAGCTCAAAAAAGTTTTACCACAAGGTGAGTATACTTTTTTTATTTCCTTCTTTTTACACTATCTCTCCAGTTCAGGTTAGCTCTGAGTGTTAGCGATGCTAATGTAAACACAGACCATATAGAGAGGTGAAGTCCCTCCCCTTCCTCCATGGGACCTTATTTCTGAAAAAGTATGTATTGAAGTCGATGGAGAGAGAAAAGTTATCTTTCGATCCCGTTTGAATTGAGCCACGAATTACACACATGATGTTTGTCAATTTAAAAGATACATTTGCAAGTAAAACAAATCTAAATGAGTTGTCAAACTGTGAAGTAACACTTTGTTTGTGTGAAACCGCTCAATGAACTACATCTCCCGTCTCGCTCCACACACCCAGACGGCCGTCACGTTGAAACATTTCACTTCTTTCTCTCAGAATGAGGCGGAAAGTATTAAAAGACGAGGAAATCACTCCAAGTCTGGGCACGTTGAGAGCTGTACACACACACAAGGGGAGTTAGTCGGTTCCTAAGAGCCAGCATGCGGGACCGGGACTCTGGGATCTGTAGTCTTTCTAGTTGCGTATTTCTCATAGTCTTATATTTCAACAGTTTTACGACAAACTGTGACTTTTTTGACACGTGGAAATGATTTGTTAAGATTGACAAACATCATATGTGTAATTTGTGGCACAATTCAAACGGGATCGAAAGATAATCTTTCTCTCTCCATTGACTTCAATACAAACTTTTTCAGAAATAAGGTGGAAGTAGAAGGGCGGGACTTCGCCACTCTATTACGTCCAAAGCAGTCGGGCATTGTTTCTGATAGCAATGTTTCTGATTGGGCCGTGGGTCCACATTTCAGATATTACGTCATATCGGACGCAAATCTGGATCAGCTCCGTTGTTCCCCGTTTTTAGAGATTTGGGTACGGAGGAAAAGAGAGAGGGTATTATTTCCTGACGCTGCGTGAGTTCCCCTGACACACCGGGGACACATGGTGATGGAGAGAAGACATCACAAAGTGCATTTTGCATGAGAGAGGACCTTTAATCTTGCAGAGGGATACACACCTACGACGACTGCTGCCACTGTGAAGAGAACAAAGGCGTTATTCTTGAAGAAAGCCAGGACGTTCTCTTGGAGATCTCCTCCACTTTCCTCTTGGCCTTCATCGTCCGGATGTGAATGCCTTCTCTGAAGCGCTGCATCCTGCTGTGAGAAAAATATGCACATCAGTTCATACTGGCAACAAGCAGATACAACAATAACAACAGAGGTGGGAAGTAGTGCAGTACAAATACTGCATTACTGTACTTAAGTACATGTTTCTGGTATCAGTACTTTACTCCACTACTTATTTTTCTGACGACTTTTTACTTTGACTTCTTATATTTAGAACCCAAATACCTGTACTTTCTACTTCTTACATGTTGAACCCAAATACCTGTACTTTCTACTTCTTACATGTTGAACACAAATACCTGTACTTTCTACTTCTTACATGTTGAACACAAATACCTGTACTTTCTACTTCTTACATGTTGAACTCAAATACCTGTACTTTCTACTTCTTACATGTTGAACCAAATACCTGTACTTTCTACTTCTACATGTTGAACTCAAATACCTGTACTTTCTACTTCTTCATGTTGAACCAAATACCTGTACTTTCTACTTCTTACATGTTGAACCAAATACCTGTACTTTCTACTTCTACATGTTGAACTCAAATACCTGTACTTCTACTTCTACATGTTGAACTCAAATACCTGTACTTTCTACTTCTTACATGTTGAACTCAAATACCTGTACTTTCTACTTCTTACATGTTGAACACAAATACCTGTACTTTCTACTTCTTACATGTTGAACTCAAATACCTGTACTTTCTACTTCTTACATGTTGAACACAAATACCTGTACTTTCTACTTCTACATGTTGAACACAAATACCTGTACTTTCTACTTCTTACATGTTGAACACAAATACCTGTACTTTCTACTTCTTACATGTTGAACACAAATACCTGTACTTTCTACTTCTACATGTTGAACACAAATACCTGTTGAACTTCCAAATACCTGTACTTTACTCACATGTTGAACTCAATACCTGTACTTTCTACTTCTCACATGTTGAACTCAATACCTGTACTTTCTACTTCTTCACATGTTGAACTCAAATACCTGTACTTTCTACTTCTCACATGTTGAACTCAAATACCTGTACTTTCTACTTCTCACATGTTGAACTCAAATACCTGTACTTTCTACTTCTCACATGTTGAACTCAAATACCTGTACTTTCTACTTCTCATATGTTGAACTCAAATACCTGTACTTTCTACTTCTTACATGTTGAACTCAAATACCTGTACTTTCTACTTCTCACATGTTGAACTCAAATACCTGTACTTTCTACTTCTTACATGTTGAACTCAAATACCTGTACTTTCTACTTCTTACATGTTGAACTCAAATACCTGTACTTTCTACTTCTTACATGTTGAACTCAAATACCTGTACTTTCTACTTCTTACAGTTGAACTCAAATACCTGTACTTTCTACTTCTTCACATGTTGAACAAATACCTGTACTTTCTACTTCTTACATGTTGAACACAAATACCTGTACTTTCTACTTTTACATGTTGAACTCAAATACCTGTACTTTCTACTTCTCACATTGAACACAAATACCTGTACTTTCTACTTCTACATGTTGAACTCAAATACCTGTACTTTCTACTTCTACATGTTGAACTCAAATACCTGTACTTTCTACTTCTACATGTTGAACTCAAATACCTGTACTTTCTACTTTACATGTTGAACTCAAATACCTGTACTTTCTACTTCTTACATGTTGAACTCAAATACCTGTACTTTCTACTTCTTACATGTTGAACTCAAATACCTGTACTTTCTACTTATTACATGTTGAACTCAAATACCTGTACTTTCTACTTCTTACATGTTGAACTCAAATACCTGTACTTTCTACTTTTACATGTTGAACTCAAATACCTGTACTTTCTACTTCTCACATGTTGAACTCAAATACCTGTACTTTCTACTTTACATGTTGAACTCAAATACCTGTACTTTCTACTTCTACATGTTGAACTCAAATACCTGTACTTTCTACTTCTACATGTTGAACTCAAATACCTGTACTTTCTACTTCTTACATGTTGAACTCAAATACCTGTACTTTCTACTTACATGTTGAACAAATACCTGTACTTTCTACTTCTACATGTTGAACTCAAATACCTGTACTTTCTACTTCTTACATGTTGAACTCAAATACCTGTACTTTCTACTTCTTACATGTTGAACTCAAATACCTGTACTTTCTACTTCTTACATGTTGAACTCAAAATACCTGTACTTTCTACTTCTTACATGTTGAACTCAAATATTTTTCAACATGTTGAACTCAAATACCTGTACTTTCTACTTCTTACATGTTGAACTCAAATACCTGTACTTTCTACTTCTTACATGTTGAACTCAAATACCTGTACTTTCTACTTCTACATGTTGAACTAATACCTGTACTTTCT